>NC_052341.1:5375433-5437933 GCF_016432855.1 Salvelinus namaycush | reverse complement strand
CACATGTATATCCTACTACCAGTCACGTTCTATGTATAAACCCTCCAAAACCACTCCAGGACCCCTGCACATTGAATAAGGTACTACTGACCTGTTTATACAACCACTCCAGTACCCCTGCACATTGAATAAGGTACTACTGACCTGTTTATACAACCACTCCAGTACCCCTGGACATTGAATAAGGTACTAACACTGACCTGTATATACAAACACTCCAGTACCCCTGGACATTGAATAAGGTACTAACACTGACCTGTATATACAAACACTCCAGTACCCCTGGACATTGAATAAGGTACTAACACTGACCTGTATATACAAACACTCCAGTACCCCTGGACATTGAATAAGGTACTACTGACCTGTATATACAAACACTCCAGTACCCCTGCACATTGAATAAGGTACTAACACTGACCTGTATATACAAACACTCCAGTACCCCTGCACATTGAATAAGGTACTACTGACCTGTTTATACAACCACTCCAGTACCCCTGCACATTGAATAAGGTACTACTGACCTGTTTATACAACCACTCAAGTACCCCTGGACATTGAATAAGGTACTAACACTGACCTGTATATACAAACACTCCAGTACCCCTGCACATTGAATAAGGTACTACTGACCTGTTTATACAAACACTCCAGTACCCCTGCACATTGAATAAGGTACTACTGACCTGTTTATACAACCACTCCAGTACCCCTGCACATTGAATAAGGTACTACTGACCTGTTTATACAACCACTCCAGTACCCCTGCACATTGAATAAGGTACTACTGACCTGTTTATACAACCACTCCAGTACCCCTGCACATTGAATAAGGTACTACTGACCTGTTTATACAACCACTCCAGTACCCCTGCACATTGAATAAGGTACTACTGACCTGTTTATACAACCACTCCAGTACCCCTGGACATTGAATAAGGTACTACTGACCTGTTTATACAACCACTCAAGTACCCCTGGACATTGAATAAGGTACTACTGACCTGTTTATACAAACACTCCAGTACCCCTGCACATTGAATAAGGTACTACTGACCTGTTTATACAACCACTCCAGTACCCCTGCACATTGAATAAGGTACTACTGACCTGTTTATACAACCACTCCAGTACCCCTGCACATTGAATAAGGTACTACTGACCTGTTTATACAACCACTCCAGTACCCCTGCACATTGAATAAGGTACTACTGACCTGTTTATACAACCACTCCAGTACCCCTGCACATTGAATAAGGTACTACTGACCTGTTTATACAACCACTCCAGTACCCCTGCACATTGAATAAGGTACTACTGACCTGTTTATACAACCACTCCAGTACCCCTGGACATTGAATAAGGTACTACTGACCTGTTTATACAACCACTCAAGTACCCCTGGACATTGAATAAGGTACTACTGACCTGTTTATACAACCACTCCAGTACCCCTGCACATTGAATAAGGTACTACTGACCTGTTTATACAACCACTCCAGTACCCCTGGACATTGAATAAGGTACTACTGACCTGTTTATACAACCACTCAAGTACCCCTGGACATTGAATAAGGTACTAACACTGACCTGTATATACAAACACTCCAGTACCCCTGCACATTGAATAAGGTACTACTGACCTGTTTATACAACCACTCCAGTACCCCTGCACATTGAATAAGGTACTACTGACCTGTTTATACAACCACTCCAGTACCCCTGGACATTGAATAAGGTACTACTGACCTGTTTATACAACCACTCAAGTACCCCTGGACATTGAATAAGGTACTAACACTGACCTGTATATACAAACACTCCAGTACCCCTGCACATTGAATAAGGTACTACTGACCTGTTTATACAACCACTCCAGTACCCCTGGACATTGAATAAGGTACTACTGACCTGTTTATACAACCACTCAAGTACCCCTGGACATTGAATAAGGTACTAACACTGACCTGTATATACAAACACTCCAGTACCCCTGCACATTGAATAAGGTACTGACACTGATCTGTATATACAACCACTCCAATACCCATGGACAATGAATAAGGTACTAACCTGTATATACAACCACTCCAGGACCCCTGCACATTGAATAAGGTACTGACACTGATCTGTATATACAACCACTCCAATACCCCTGGACATTGAATAAGGTACTGGTACTAACCTGTATATACAACCACTCCAATACCCTTGCACATTGAATAAGGTACTGGTACTAACCTGTATATACAACCACTCCAATACCCCTGGACATTGAATAAGGTACTGGTACTAACCTGTATATACAACCACTCCAATACCCCTGCACATTGAATAAGGTACTAACACTGACCTGTATATACAACCACTCAAGTACCCCTGCACATTGAATAAGGTACTGGTACTAACCTGTATATACAACCACTCCAGTACCCCTGAACATTGAATAAGGTACTGGTACTGACCTGTATATACAACCACTCCAGGACCCCTGAACATTGAATAAGGTATTGGTCCTGATCTGTATATACAACCACTCCAGTACCCCTGCACATTGAATAAGGTACTGGTCCTGATCTGTATATACAACCACTCCAGTACCCCTGCACATTGAATAAGGTACTGGTCCTGATCTGTATACACAACCACTCCAGTACCCCTGCACATTGAATAAGGTACTGGTCCTGATCTGTATACACAACCACTCCAGTACCCCTGCACATTGAATAAGGTATTGGTCCTGATCTGTATATACAACCACTCCAGTACCCCTGCACATTGAATAAGGTACTGGTCCTGATCTGTATACACAACCACTCCAGTACCCCTGCACATTGAATAAGGTACTGACACTAACCTCTATATACATGCATTCTCGTATTCCTAAACTCTCAATTTAGTTCTTGTGGTTTTAAATCATAATTGTATTGTTTATTCTATTATTATTATTAATGTTATTATTATAATTATTGGGAAAGAGCTCTAAAGGTAAGAATTTCACTGAACTGTTTTACAACTGTTGTATACTGTGCACGTGGCAAATGAACTTTGAAAATTATATGAGTCATTGTTTCACATGTTGAAGGTACAGAAAGTAACAGGCCTTGGGCTTGCTAAACTCCATAGTCTAGAGGGTATTCACAGGTTGAAGGTACAGAAAGTAACAGGCCTTGGGCTGGCTAAACTTCATAGTCTAGAGGGTACCCACAGGTTGAAGGTACAGAAAGTAACTGGCCTTGGGCTGGCTAAACTTCATAGTCTAGAGGGTATTCACATGTTGAATGTACAGAAAGTAACAGGCCTTGGGCTGGCTAAACTTCATAGTCTAGAGGGTATACACAGGTTGAAGGTACAGAAAGTAACAGGCCTTGGGCTGGCTAAACTTCATAGTCTAGAGGGTATACACAGGTTAAAGGTACATAAAGTAACAGGCCTTGGGCTGGCTAAACTTCATAGTCTAGAGGGTATACACAGGTTAAAGGTACATAAATTAACAGGCCTTGGGCTGGCTAAACTTCATAGTCTAGATGGTATTTGACTGAAAGTTATACTGTATCCCAGCTGTAAAAGTCCGGGTAGCCATTTTATTAGCTGTTCAGGAGTCTTGTGGTTCGGCGATGGAAGCTGATTAGGAGCTTTTTGGTCCCAGACTTGCCGCTCTGGTACCGCTTGCCGTGCATTGGCAGAGAGAACAGTCTATGATTTGGGTGGCTGGAGTCTTTGACAATTTGTAAGGCCTTCCTCTTGGTATAGAGGTCCACTATGGCAGGGAGCTCGGGCCCAGTGATGTACTGGGCCGTACGCATTACCCTCTGTAGCGCTTTGGGGTCAGATGCCAAGCAGTTGCTGTCACGCCCTGACCTTAGTTATCTTTGTTTTCTTTATTATTTTGGTTAGATCAGGGTGTGACATGGGGGATGTGTGTGTTTTGTCTTGTCTAGGGGTTTTGTATGTCTATGGGGTGTTTACTAGTCTAGGTGTTTGTATGTCTATGGTTGCCTAGATTGGTTCTCAATTAGAGGCAGCTGTTTATCGTTGTCTCTGATTGGGAACCATATTTAGGCAGCCATATTCCGTTGGGTATTTCGTGGGTTATTGTCTATGTGTAAGTTGCCTGTGTCTGCACTTTTCGTATATAGCTTCACGTTCGTTTTGTTGTTTTTTGTATAGTTTGTCAAGTGTTCTTTGTTTCGGTAAATAAATAGAAGAATGTATTACTATCACGCTGCGCCTTGGTCCTCCTCTCTTCCTCCATACGACGAACGTGACAGTTGCCATACCAAGCGGTGATGCAGTCAGGCAAGATGCTCTCTATGGTACAGCCTTAGAACTTGTTGAGAACCTGAGGGCCCATGCCAAATCTGTTCAGCCTCCTGAGGGGGAAGGCACGTTGTCGTGCCCTCTTTCAAATCAAATCAAACCAACGTTTATCTGTCACGTGCGCCGAATACAACAGGTGTAGGTAGACCTTACAGTGAAACGGTTACTTACAGGCTCTAACCAACAGTGCAAAAAAGGTATTAGGTGAACAATAGGTAAGTAAAGAAATAACAACAGTAAAAAAAACTGTGAAAAACAACAGTAGAGAGGTTACAATGACTGGAAATACAATGAGTCAATGTTTCTCAGGTTGAAGGTACATACTGTATGTTGTGGACGAAGTAAGTGTCATTAGGCTGGTTGAACTTTGTAGTTCTACTGTATTCAAATGGATATGATCAGTAGCGTATTTCGCTGAGGACAGATCCCAAATGGTCGTGAATCCCATTTGGTTTACTGTATTTGAACTCTGCACTCTGACACACACACACACACACACACACACACGCACACACACACGCACACGCACACGCACACGCACACGCACACAGAGAAACAAACAGACACACACACACACGCACACGCACACACGCACACACACAGAGACACACACACACACACACACACACACACACACACACACACACACACACACACACACACACACACACACAAACACACAGACACACAAACACACACGCACACGCACACGCACACGCACACAGAGAAACAAACAGACACACACACACACGCACACGCACACACACAGAGACACACACACACACACACACACACACACACACACACACACACACACACACACACACACACACACACACACACACACACACACACACACACAAACACACACACACACACACACACACACACACACACAAACACACACACACACACAAACACACACACACACACACACACACACACACACACGCACACGCACACGCACACAGAGAAACAAACAGACACACACACACACGCACACGCACACACACAGAGACACACACACACACACACACACACACACACACACACACACACACACACACACACACACACACACACACACACACAGGCACGTACACCATGCACGCCATTGACGCCATCTGTGACCCAATTTAGTGCTGCTGTAAATGCTCCCAATCTAGAACCCAGAGCTTTCTGTATTGCAGGTTCATCATAAGGGTCTTAGACATCTCATACCGTTCTGTATTGAAGGTTTGTCCTAGCTACCTCATTACGCATAGAAAACAACAGGCTTACTGATGCCCTGTCTTCTTGGCTCACTATCAGCTTATTTTACCATAGAGATGAAGACAAACACTGGCTCTAGGATTAAGTGGTTTGTGATAGCTCAATAGCTGTTTAACTCCAATCTTCAGGGTGTTAGCTAGCACACAAAATGACCAATTAACTAGGCCTAATGTCCTGTACAATTGTACATACATTAGTTTATTGAAAAACATGTTCATTTACTGTAGACCTAAATTCCCATTCATTTCCCCGTTCATCGACCATTCATTTCCCCATTCATTTCCCCGTTCATTTCCCCGTTCATTTCCCCATTCATTTCCCCGTTCATTTTCCCATTCATTTCCCCATTCATTTCCCCATTCATTTCCCCGTTAATTTCCCCGTTCATTTCCCCGTTCATTTTCCCATTCATTTTTTCCATTCATTTTATTTTACCTTGAAGTGGTCTATTTAAAGTGACAGAGTCGAGGCATCCATCAATCTTGGTTCCACGGCGACTGATGATAACCTTCTGAAGGTCACAGCTATTGACCACGGCAACCAGAAGTCATCTCTGTCACGTGGCTAGATATAAGTGCTAATTAAATCCATGTACTGTATACTGAATCTACCGCAGCATCTTATAGTGTTATAGCGGCATCCTAAATGGTACCCTATTCACTATGTAGTGCACTACTTTTGACCAGAGCCCCCTGTATAGTGCACTACTTTTGAACAGGGCACCCTGTATAGTGCACTACTTTTGACCAGAGCCCCCTGTATAGTGCACTACTTTTGAACAGAGCCCTATGGGCCCCATTTGGGATTCAGTCAGAGTGTCTAATGGTATAGTTGTTGTGAATGGTTTAGCTGTAGTGAATGGAACAGTACAACCACACTACATACAGTAGTTAACTCATGAATTATATTAATACTACTTCATGTTTATGTGTTATGGAATAGTTGCATATGTCCTTCTTTAGCTGATGATTGATGTAAAGTGTACCAGGGAAATGTGAGGTGTACCAGGGAAATGTAGGGTGTACCAGGGGAATGCAAGGTGTACCAGGGAAATGTAAGGTGTACCAGGGAAATGTAAGGTGTACCAGGGAAATGTAAGGTGTACCAGGGAAATGTATGGTGTACCAGGGAAATGTGAGATGTACCAGGGAAATGTAAGGTGTACCAAGGTAATGTGAGGTGTACCAGGGAAATGTAGGGTGTACCAGGGAAATGTAAGGTGTACCAGGGAAATGTAAGGTGTACCAGGGAATGTAAGGTGTACCAGGGACATAGGAGGTGTACCAGGGAAGTGTGAGGTGTACCAGGGGAATGTGAGGTGTACCAGGGAAATGTGAGGTGTACCAGGGAAATGTGAGGTGTACCAGGGAAATGTAAGGTGTACCAGGGAAATGTAAGGTGTACCAGGGAAATGTGAGGTGTACCAGGGAAATGTGAGGTGTACCAGGGAAATGTGAGTTGTACCAGGGAAATGTAAGGTGTACCAGGGAAATGTAAGGTGTACCAAGGGAATGAAAGGTGTACCAGGGACATAGGATGTGTACCAGGGAAATGTAGGGTGTACCAGGGGAATGCAAGGTTTACCAGGGAAATGTAAGGTGTACCAGGGAAATGTAAGGTGTACCAGGGAAATATAAGGTGTACCAGGGAAATATATGGTGTACCAGGGAAATGTGAGATGTACCAGGGAAATGTAAGGTGTACCAAGGAAATGTGAGGTGTACCAGGGAAATGTAGGGTGTACCAGGGAAATGTAGGGTGTACCAGGGAAATGTGAGGTGTACCAGGGAAATGTAGGGTGTACCAGGGGAATGCAAGGTGTACCAGGGAAATGTAAGGTGTACCAGGATAAATGTAAGGTGTACCAGGGAAATGTAAGGTGTACCAGGGAAATATAAGGTGTACCAGGGAAATATATGGTGTACCAGGGAAATGTGAGATGTACCAGGGAAATGTAAGGTGTACCAAGGAAATGTGAGGTGTACCAGGGAAATGTAGGGTGTACCAGGGAAATGTATGGTGTACCAGGGAAATGTGAGGTGTACCAGGGAAATGTAGGGTGTACCAGGGGAATGCAAGGTGTACCAGGGAAATGTAAGGTGTACCAGGATAAATGTAAGGTGTACCAGGGAAATGTAAGGTGTACCAGGGAAATGTATGGTGTACCAGGGAAATATGAGATGTACCAGGGAAATGTAAGGTGTAACAAGGAAATGTGAGGTGTACCAGGGAAATGTGAGGTGTACCAGAGGAATGTAAGGTGTACCAGGGGAAGTGTGAGGTGTACCAGGGGAATGTAAGGTGTACCAGGGAAATGTGAGGTGTACCAGGGGAATGTAAGGTGTACCAGGGGAATGTGAGGTGTACCAGGGGAATGTAAGGTGTACCAGGGAAATGTAAGGTGTACCAGGGAAATGCAAGGTGTACCAGGGGAATGTAAGGTGTACCAGGGGAATGCAAGGTGTACCAGGGAAATGTAAGGTGTACCAGGGAAATGTATGGTGTACCAGGGAAATATGAGGTGTACCAAGGGAATGTGAGGTGTGCCAGGGGAATGTAAGGTGTACCAGGGAAATGTAAGGTGTACCAGGGACATAGGAGGTGTACCAGGGGAATGTAAGGTGAACCAGGGAAATGTAAGGTGTACCAGGGGAATGTAAGATGTGCCAGGGGAATGTAAGATGTACCAGGGAAATGTAAGGTGTACCAGGGACATAGGAGGTGTACCAGGGGAATGTAAGGTGTACCAGGGGAATGTAAGGTGTACCAGGGAAATGTAAGGTGTTCAAGGGGAATGTAAGGTGTACCAGGGGAATATAAGGTGTACGGTGTATGGTGTACCAGGGAAATGTAAGGTGTTCCAGGGGAATGTAAGGTGTACCAGGGACATAGGATGTGTACCAGGGGAATGTAAGGTGTACCAGGGGAAGGTACGGTGTACCAGGGACATAGGATGTGTACCAGGGAAATGTAAGGTGTTCCAGTGAAATGTAAGGTGTACCAGGGACATAGGAGGTGTACAAGGGGAATGTAAGGTGTACCAGGGACATAGGATGTGTACCAGGGAAATGTAAGGTGTTCCAGGGGAATGTAAGGTGTACCAGGAACATAGGAGGTGTACAAGGGGAATGTAAGGTGTACCAGGGAAATGTAAGGTGTTTCAGGGGAATGTAAGGTGTACCAGGGGAATGTAAGGTGTACCAGGGGAATGTAAGGTGTACCAGGGAAATATAAAGTGTACCAGGGGAATGTAAAGTGTACCAGGGGAATATAAAGTGTACCAGGGGAAGGTACGGAGTACCAGGGGAATATGAAGTGTACCAGGGGAATGTAAGTTGTACCAGGGGAATGTAAGGTGTACCAGGGAAATATAAAGTGTACCAGGGGAATGTAAAGTGTACCAGGGGAATATAAAGTGTACCAGGGGAATATAAAGTGTACCAGGGGAAGGTACGGTGTACCAGGGGAAGGTACGGTGTACCAGGGGAATGCATCAACATCCAGCCTTGAGAGGCTTAAGAGTGTGTTTTATAGGTTAGTGTCTGTAAGCAACTCATTTGAGAAGCTGCTTTGGTTGTGTTCTCTGACTCTGAGAGCTCCTGCTTGTTTTAATCATGTACATCTATGTTTTAGTAATATGTTTCCTCACCATGGGTGGATCAATCAGGATTGATCGTAGCTCATGTCTACATACTAAAATTTGGAAATTCTTTCACTTCAGATTTCCTTAGCGTTTTCTCCATGGAAGAATAACAACTAGGTGCATTAGCATAGCCTGGTAAATTCCACCCTGGGTTCAAAGCCCCTATAGATCCTGCTGGCTGATGGGTTAACAACTAGGTGCATTAGCATAGCCTGGGTGGGGAAGTGTGTGTGTGTGTGTGTATATTTGGGGTGGGGTGTGCATGTGTGTGTGTTCGTGTGAGTGCGTGTGCATGTGGGTGAGCTCTAATGTAAGTTGAGATATGCTAAGAGGAAAGGGGCAGTAGACAGCAGTTTATGGTGTGGGGCAGTGATTCGTAGACAGCAGTTTATGGTGTGGGGCAGTGGTTCGTAGACAGCAGTTTATGGTGTGGGGCAGTGGTTCGTAGACAGCAGTTTATGGTGTGGGGCAGTGGTTCGTAGACAGCAGTTTATGGTGTGGGGCAGTGGTTCGTAGACAGCAGTTTATGGTGTGGGGCAGTGGTTCGTAGACAGCAGTTTATGGAGTGGGGCAGTGGTTCGTAGACAGCAGTTTATGGTGCGGGGCAGTGGTTCATAGACAGCAGTTTATGGTGCGGGGCAGTGGTTCATAGACAGCAGTTTATGGAGTGGGGCAGTGGTTCGTCTATGGTATCTCCTACATCAGTGGTTCCCAACCTTTTTTGATGACTGTACCACCAACTAAAATCTGCTCTTCCAGGAGTACCCCTGGAGTACCCCCTCATGTGTATTTTACCAGTAGGCCTATGGTCTCATGAGTCTTCTCAAGTACCCCCTATGGCTAGGCCAAGTACCACCAGGGTCCTAGTCCCCCCTATGGATATACCAAGTACCCCCAGGGTCCTAGTCCCCCCTATGGATAGGCCAAGTACCACCAGGGTCCTAGTCCCCCCTATGGATAGGCCAAGTACCACCAGGGTCCTAGTCCCCCCTATGGATAGACCAAGTACCCCCAGGGTATCAAGTATGAAGGGAAGACCCAGATGCAGACCACGTTGAATAAATAATAGTTTAATATTCCAACAGGGGCAGGCAATAGACAGGTCAAGGCAGGCAGGGTTCAGTAACCAGAGGTGAGGCAACGGTACCGGACGGCAGGCAGGCTCAGGGTCAGGACAGGCAAGGGTCAAAACCAGGAGGGCGAGAAAAGAGAGACTGGGAAAAAGCAGGAGCTGAGAAACAAAACGCTGGTTGACTTGACAAACAAGACGAACTGACGGGATCGGAACCCGGAGTGACGGGATCGGAACACCGAGTCACGGGATCCGAACCCGGAGTGACGGGATCGGAACACCGAGTCACGGGATCGGAACCCGGAGTGACGGGATCGGAACACCGAGTCACGGGATCGGAACACCGAGTCACGGGATCGGAACTTGGAGTCACATGATTGGATCCCGGAGTCATGTGATTGGATTCCGGAGTCATGTGATTGGATCCCGGATTTATGGGATTGATCAAAGATTAAAATACAGTTTATGTAACAGCATGGACTGTGAAGAGACATGCATACACACACAGATAATAACATCCACACTATACACACACAGGTTTTGTGTTGTAGATATGTGGTAGTAGAGTAGTGGCCTGAGGGAACACACTTAAAGTGTTGTGAAATAAGTTGTGAGATGTAATGTTAAATAAATTGTAAAGCTACCTTAATTTTGCTGGACCGTAGAAAGAGAAGCTGCTGCCTTGGCAGGAAGTAATGGGGATCCATAATAAACCCCAGGAAGAGTAGCTGCTGCCTTGGCAGGAAGTAATGGGGATCCATAATAAACCCCAGGAAGAGTAGCTGCTGCCTTGTCAAGAACTAATGGGGATCCATAATAAACCCCAGGAAGAGTAGCTGCTGCCTTGGCAGGAACTAATGGGGATCCATAATAAGAACAAATACCAACCCAAGCCTACTTGATTCAAGTATATCTCACTGTTGCCCCTAGTGGCCGGTTTTGAAGGCATTTCCCACATAGCTAGAAATTCAATTTTGAAATTGGAAAATGGCAGCCTATTCCCTAGAAAGTACACACATTTTACATCAAGGCTTTGGTCAAAAGTAGTGAACTATGGATGGATTAGGGTGCCATTTTGGCCACACCAACAGTTTATCTCCCTGACCAGCACACTGTGATCCAACTATACTCACAAAGCCTCCTAGCCGTGGCGTGAAATCCCCATTGAAAAGCATTTCTGTGGCTTTAGAAGATCTATTGTGGTAAAATAAGCAGCCTACCAGTGGTCATGCAAACCAGACCCTTATATCTAACAGAGCCCCGAGCGCTGTGTGTGTGTGGGGGGTGGGGGTTGGGGGGGGGGGTGCCCTGCAGACAGAAACCTTTCGATCACAGCGGATCAAAGAAACGTTTGATAGAAAACCCCTGCATTTCACTGTGTTGGCCACTTTTCCATCAACAATGAAGGACATCGCAATAGAAATAGAATGACACACACACACACACACACACACACACGCAGAGGCTAACGCAAACGCAAACACACACATCAGATTAACTAATACAAACTGAACACATTAGATTAACTAATACAGGTTGAACACATCAGATTAATGAATACAGGTTGAACACATCAGATTAATGAATACAAACTGAACACATCAGATTAACTAATACAGGTTGAACACATCAGATTAACTAATACAAGCTGAAAACATCAGATTAACTAATACAGGTTGAACACATCAGATTAACTAATACAGGCTGAACACATCAGATTAACTAATACAGGCTGAACACATCAGATTAACTAATACATGCTGAACACATCAGATTAATTAATACAAACTGAACACATCAGATTAACTAATACAAACTGAACACATCAGATTAATTAATACAGGTTGAGCACATCAGATTAATTAATACAGGTTGAACACATCAGATTAACTAATACAGGTTGAACACATCAGATTAACTAATACAGGCTGAACACATCAGATTAACTAATACAGGCTGAACACATCAGATTAACTAATACAAACTGAACACATCAGATTAACTAATACAAACTGAACACATCAGATTAACTAATACATGCTGAACACATCAGATTAACTAATACAAACTGAACTCATCAGATTAACTAATACAGGTTGAACACATCAGATTAACTAATACATGCTGAACACATCAGATTAACTAATACAAACTGAACACATCAGATTAACTAATACAGGTTGAACACATCAGATTAACTAATACAGGTTGAACACATCAGAATAATGAATACAGGTTGAACACATCAGATTAATTAATACAGGTTGAACACATCAGATTAACTAATACAGGTTGAACACATCAGATTAACTAATACAAGCTGAACACATCAGATTAACTAATACAGGCTGAACACATCAGATTAATGAATACAGGTTGAACACATCAGATTAACTAATACAAACTGAACACATCAGATTAACTAATACAGGCTGAACACATCAGATTAACTAATACAGGTTGAACACATCAGATTAACTAATACAAACTGAACACATCAGATTAACTAATACAGGTTGAACACATCAGACTAACTAATACAGGTTGAACACATCAGATTAACTAATACAGGTTGAACACATCAGATTAATGAATACAGGCTGAACACATCAGATTAACTAATACAGGCTGAACACATCAGATTAACTAATACAGGCTGAACACATCAGATTAACTAATACAAGCTGAACACATCAGATTAATTAATACAGGTTGAACACATCAGATTAACTAATACAGGTTGAACACATCAGATTAACTAATACAGGTTGAACACATCAGATTAACTAATACAGGCTGAACACATCAGATTAATGAATACAGGTTGAACACATCAGATTAACTAATACAGGCTGAACACATCAGATTAACTAATACAGGTTGAACACATCAGATTAACTAATTCAGGCTGAACACATCAGATTAACTAATACAGGTTGAACACATCAGATTAACTAATACAGGCTGAACACATCAGATTAACTAATACAGGCTGAACACATCAGATTAACTAATACAGGTTGAACACATCAGATTAACTAATACAGGCTGAACACATGAGATTAATTAATACAGGTTGAACACATCAGATTAACTAATACAGGCTGAACACATCAGATTAATGAATACAAGCTGAACACATCAGATTAACTAATACAAACTGAACACATCAGATTAACTAATACAAACTGAACACATCAGATTAACTAATAGCCAATCCTGCTCTGGTACACCAATGCGGCGTGCTGCTCGGCATTGCTCAGACCTGGGCGGATGTAAACAGAGGGATCACTTCACCTTGAAAACAGACAGACATCCCTCTATGTTAGGACTGTAGCACTTAGCGCTGGCTGATGTTAATGACAGTGACTAAAACACCATGTTTACACATTTACCGATTTACATACTTTCTCCCGTTCTTTGTGTTTGTCATTTAGTACAGTCAGGTAATGTATTGTATTTCTCGACCAGGATATGAAAATTAACGGGAATCTTGACACAACGTCGACAAACGACAAAATATGTGTTATTTTCTAGGACTGTTTTTCTGCTGTCTGAGTAAATATCAATTTAGGATGCTGTCGAGGATGTCAAGGTGATGGGGTATAAACTGACAGTGGGGAGGAATTCATTGTCCATTCAGGTTGAATAAGATGGATGGTCGACGCTATCGCCACTCTACAGTATGCCTTACCTTTTAAAATGAATGGCAGGTGTGATTTTCACTATAGTCTGGAATAGAATAAGAATGGACTGTAACATTATCCCAGACACCATAGAAACACACACACACACACTCACATACGAACACACACACACATAAACGCACTCACACATACACACACATAGTTGCAAACTTTACATCACATCAGAAGCATGTTAAAGGGGGATACTTTGGGAATTTTGTTAGAGAGGCCCTTCGACTACTTCCCCAGAGACAGATGAATTTATGGATACCGTCTCTGCATGCAGATTGAAGGAAATTGCTAACCAGAGCTAATGCAATTGCTCACTAGCTTTAGCGTAATGACTGGAAGTAGACTGTCATTGAAAGTAGACTTCAGTCATTGCGCTAACGCTAGTTAGCTTTGGCTCGTGAAACTACCTCTAACTTCCTTCGTACTGGACACAGATGTAACCGATGTGAAATGGCTAGCTAGTTAGCGGTGGCGCGCGCTAATAGCGTTTCAATCGGTGACGTCACTTGCTCTGAGACCTTGAAGTAGTTGTTCCCCTTGCCCTGCAAGGGCCGCGGCTTTTGTGGCGCGATGGGTAACGATGCTTCGAGGGTGGCTGTTGTTGATGTGTGCAGAGGTTCACTGGTTCGAGCCCAGGTAGGGGCGAGGAGAGGAACGAAAGCTATACTGTTACACAGAGATAAGTTCATCTGACACTGGGGAAATAGATTAAGGGCCTAATTTGCTCAAATCCCAAAGTATCCCTTTAAATAGGCTCCATGCCAGCTCTCTGCCATCAAGTGTTTCTCTGTGGGTGGTCAGGTTGTTACCACAGAGAGATACTGTACTAGGTTGAAGAGGTGAGTCTCAGTATAGAGAAAGGCTGTGGTCCTCTGTTCCCCACTGTGTTATTGTGTGTATATATATATATAGCATCATGTGGAGATAACATACAATACTTAGCAGTGGCCAGAATTAGTGAGTGTAATGTTTACTGTTCATTTATATTGTTATTTACCTTTTGCTTATTATGTATTTCATGTAAACATAGGTTTCCCTTCCCATTCAAGCCCCTTGGATTTAATTGAATTGAATTAAATTGAGAGAGGCAAGGACAGACACAGAGAGAGAGAGAGAGAGGCAGAGGCAGAGAGGCAGAGAGGCAGAGAGGCAGAGACAGAGAGAGAGAGGCAGTCAGACACAGAGAGAGAGAGAGAGAGAGAGAGAGAGAGAGGCAGAGACAGACAGACAGACAGACAGACAGACAGACAGACAGACAGACAGACAGACAGACAGACAGACAGACAGACAGACAGACAGACAGACAGACAGACAGACAGACAGACAGACAGACAGACAGACAGACAGACAGACAGACAGACAGACAGATGGAGAGATAGAACATGGAGAGAGAGGAAGGGATAGTGAGAGACAGACAGACATGGAGAGAGAGAGAGGAAGGGATAGTGAGTATGACAGACAGACAGACAGACAGACAGACAGACAGACAGACAGACAGACAGACAGACAGACAGACAGACAGACAGACAGACAGACAGACAGACAGACAGACAGACAGACAGAGAGACAGAGAGAGAGAGAGAGAGAGAGAGAGAGAGAGAGAGAGAGAGAGAGAGAGAGAGAGAGAGAGAGGAAGGGATAGTGAGTATGACAGACAGACAGACAGACAGACAGACAGACAGACAGACAGACAGACAGACAGACAGACAGACAGACAGACAGACAGACAGACAGACAGACAGACAGACAGACAGACAGACAGACAGACAGACAGAGATACGGAGAGATAGAACGGGTAGAGAGAGGAAGGGATAGTGAGAGACAGATGTTTATCTGTACTGAGTATGCCCTGCGGAGGCTGGTACAGTATGATACAAGGCTGATGGGTTGTGTGCAACTGGCATGGCGTTCAAAGACTGCCGCTGGTCTTTTGAAGTCTGTGGCATCCCCCCCCCCCCCCCCTTTGAACCGTTGGCAGCGTCTAGTATGTGTGTGTGTCTGTGTGCGTGTGTACTTGTGAGTGTGTGTGTGTGCGCACACGAACGTGCTTGTGTGCCACAGGGAGCGGCGATGGGGGGAGATGGGGTCGGATCTGCTGCTGAGAGACATGACTAAATACTGAAAACCCTGCTGAGGCTTGAACATTGCTCAGTCAGACTCCTACTACAACATTATCACGGAGGACAGGGGGTATACACACCGCCGACCACCTCCCAGACTCCTACTACAACATTATCACGGAGGACAGGGGGTATACACACCACCGGACACCTCCCAGACTCCTACTACAACATTATCACGGAGGACAGGGGGTATACACACCACCGGACACCTCCCAGACTCCTACTACAACATTATCACGGAGGACAGGGGATATACACACCACCGAACACCTCCCAGACTCCTACTACAACATTATCACGGAGGACAGGGGGTATACACACCACCGAACACCTCCCAGACTCCTACTACAACATTATCACGGAGGACACCACCGAACACCTCCCAGACTCCTACTACAACATTATCACGGAGGACAGGGGGTATACACACCGCCGACCACCTCCCAGACTCCTACTACAACATTATCACGGAGGACAGGGGTTATACACACCACCGGACACCTCCCAGACTCCTACTACAACATTATCACGGAGGGCAGGGGGTATACACACCGCCGACCACCTCCCAGACTCCTACTACAACATTATCACGAAGGACAGGGGGTACACACACCACCGAACACCTCCCAGACTCCTACTACAACATTATCACGGAGGACACCACCGAACACCTCCCTGACTCCTACTACAACATTATCACGGAGGACACCACCGAACACCTCCCAGACTCCTACTATAACATAAAGGGCAGGTTAAAGAGTATTCTCAAGTGAGTGAATAGGACCTAAAATAAAGCAAACTCAGGCTATACACTCTCTATTGAACGCCACACAGTTTGATACTACTGTAACACTGATGGAAGTTGCATTCTGTGTATTAAACACCACCCAGTCAGCCTCATACTACTGATAGAGGAGGAGACACCACCCAGTCAGCCTCATACTACTGATAGAGGAGATGGAGACACCACCCAGTCAGCCTCATACTACTGATAGAGGAGATGGAGACACCACCCAGTCAGCCTCATACTACTGATAGAGGAGGAGATACCACCCAGTCAGCCTCATACTACTGATAGAGGAGGTGGAGACACCACCCAGTCTGCCTCATACTACTGATAGAGGAGATGGAGACACCACCCAGTCAGCCTCATACTACTGATAGAGGAGGAGGAGACACCACCCAGTCAGCCTCATACTACTGATAGAGGAGGAGGAGACACCACCCAGTCAGCCTCATACTACTGATAGAGGAGGTGGAGACACCACCCAGTCAGCCTCATACTACTGATAGAGGAGATGGAGACACCACCCAGTCAGCCTCATACTACTGATAGAGGAGGAGATACCACCCAGTCAGCCTCATACTACTGATAGAGGAGGTGGAGACACCACCCAGTCTGCCTCATACTACTGATAGAGGAGGTGGAGACACCACCCAGTCAGCCTCATACTACTGATAGAGGTGGAGACACCACCCAGTCAGCCTCATACTACTGATAGAGGAGGTGGAGACACCACCCAGTCAGCCTCATACTACTGATAGAGGAGGAGGAGACACCACCCAGTCAGCCTCATACTACTGATAGAGGAGGAGGAGACACCACCCAGTCAGCCTCATACTACTGATAGAGGAGGAGGAGACACCACCCAGTCAGCCTCATACTACTGATAGAGGAGATGGAGACACCACCCAGTCAGCCTCATACTACTGATAGAGGAGGAGGAGATACCACCCAGTCAGCCTCATACTACTGATAGAGGAGGTGGAGACACCACCCAGTCAGCCTCATACTACTGATAGAGGAGGTGGAGACACCACCCAGTCAGCCTCATACTACTGAGAGAGGAGGAGGAGACACCACCCAGTCTGCCTCATACTACTGATAGAGGAGATGGAGACACCATCCAGTCAGCCTCATACTACTGATAGAGGAGGAGGAGACACCACCCAGTCAGCCTCATACTACTGATAGAGGAGGAGGAGACACCACCCAGTCAGCCTCATACTACTGATAGAGGTGGAGACACCATCCAGTCAGCCTCATACTACTGATAGAGGAGGTGGAGACACCACCCAGTCAGCCTCATACTACTGAGAGAGGAGGAGGAGACACCACCCAGTCATCCTCATACTACTGATAGAGGAGGTGGAGACACCACCCAGTCAGCCTCATACTACTGATAGAGGAGGAGGAGACACCACCCAGTCAGCCTCATACTACTGATAGAGGAGGTGGAGACACCACCCAGTCAGCCTCATACTACTGATAGAGGAGGTGGAGACACCACCCAGTCAGCCTCATACTACTGATAGAGGAGGTGGAGACACCACCCAGTCAGCCTCATACTACTGATAGAGGAGGTGGAGACACCACCCAGTCAGCCTCATACTACTGATAGAGGAGGTGGAGACACCACCCAGTCAGCCTCATACTACTGATAGAGGAGGTGGAGACACCACCCAGTCAGCCTCATACTACTGATAGAGGTGGAGACACCACCCAGTCAGCCTCATACTACTGATAGAGGAGGTGGAGACACCACCCAGTCAGCCTCATACTACTGATAGAGGAGGAGATACCACCCAGTCAGCCTCATACTACTGATAGAGGAGGTGGAGACACCACCCAGTCAGCCTCATACTACTGATAGAGGAGGTGGAGACACCACCCAGTCAGCCTCATACTACTGATAGAGGAGGTGGAGACACCACCCAGTCAGCCTCATACTACTGATAGAGGAGGTGGAGACACCACCCAGTCAGCCTCATACTACTGATAGAGGAGGTGGAGACACCACCCAGTCAGCCTCATACTACTGATAGAGGAGATGGAGACACCACCCAGTCAGCCTCACACTACTGATAGAGGAGGAGATACCACCCAGTCAGCCTCATACTACTGATAGAGGAGGTGGAGACACCACCCAGTCATCCTCATACTACTGATAGAGGAGGAGACACCACCCAGTCAGCCTCATACTACTGATAGAGGAGGAGGAGATACCACCCAGTCAGCCTCATACTACTGACAGAGGAGGAGGAGACACCACCCAGTCTGCCTCATACTACTGATAGAGGAGATGGAGACACCACCCAGTCAGCCTCATACTACTGATAGAGGAGGAGGAGACACCACCCAGTCAGCCTCATACTACTGATAGAGGAGGAGGAGACACCACCCAGTCAGCCTCATACTACTAATAGAGGAGGAGACACCACCCAGTCAGCCTCATACTACTGATAGAGGAGGAGGAGACACCACCCAGTCAGCCTCATACTACTAATAGAGGAGGAGACACCACCCAGTCAGCCTCATACTACTGATAGAGGAGGAGGAGACACCACCCAGTCAGCCTCATACTACTGATAGAGGAGGAGGAGACACCACCCAGTCAGCCTCATACTACTGATAGAGGAGGAGGAGACACCACCCAGTCAGCCTCATACTACTAATAGAGGAGGAGACACCACCCAGTCAGCCTCATACTACTGATAGAGGAGGAGGAGACACCACCCAGTCTGCCTCATACTACTGATAGAGGAGATGGAGACACCACCCAGTCAGCCTCATACTACTGATAGAGGAGGAGGAGACACCACCCAGTCAGCCTCATACTACTGATAGAGGAGGAGGAGACACCACCCAGTCAGCCTCATACTACTGATAGAGGAGGAGACACCACCCAGTCAGCCTCATACTACTGACAGAGGAGGAGGAGACACCACCCAGTCAGCCTCATACTACTGATAGAGGTGGAGACACCACCCAGTCAGCCTCATACTACTGATAGAGGAGGTGGAGACACCACCCAGTCAGCCTCATACTACTGACAGAGGAGGAGGAGACACCACCCAGTCAGCCTCATACTACTGATAGAGGAGGTGGAGACACCACCCAGTCATCCTCATACTACTGATAGAGGAGGAGACACCACCCAGTCAGCCTCATACTACTGATAGAGGAGGTGGAGACACCACCCAGTCAGCCTCATACTACTGATAGAGGAGGAGGAGACACCACCCAGTCAGCCTCATACTACTGATAGAGGAGGTGGAGACACCACCCAATCATCCTCATACTACTGATAGAGGAGGTGGAGACACCACCCAGTCAGCCTCATACTACTGATAGAGGTGGAGACACCACCCAGTCAGCCTCATACTACTGATAGAGGAGGTGGAGACACCACCCAGTCAGCCTCATACTACTGATAGAGGTGGAGACACCACCCAGTCAGCCTCATACTACTGATAGAGGAGGTGGAGACACCACCCAGTCAGCCTCATACTACTGATAGAGGAGGAGACATCACCCAGTCAGCCTCATACTACTGATAGAGGAGGTGGAGACACCACCCAGTCAGCCTCATACTACTGATAGAGGAGGTGGAGACACCACCCAGTCAGCCTCATACTACTGATAGAGGAGGTGGAGACACCACCCAGTCAGCCTCATACTACTGATAGAGGAGGTGGAGACACCACCCAGTCAGCCTCATACTACTGATAGAGGTGGAGACACCACCCAGTCAGCCTCATACTACTGATAGAGGAGAAGGAGACACCACCCAGTCAGCCTCATACTACTGATAGAGGAGGAGACACCACCCAGTCAGCCTCATACTACTGATAGAGGAGGTGGAGACACCACCCAGTCAGCCTCATACTACTGATAGAGGAGGAGACACCACCCAGTCAGCCTCATACTACTGATAGAGGAGGAGACACCACCCAGTCAGCCTCATACTACTGATAGAGGAGGTGGAGACACCACCCAGTCAGCCTCATACTACTGATAGAGGAGATGGAGACACCACCCAGTCAGCCTCATACTACTGATAGAGGAGGTGGAGACACCACCCAGTCAGCCTCATACTACTGATAGAGGAGGAGGAGACACCACCCAGTCAGCCTCATACTACTGATAGAGGAGGTGGAGACACCACCCAGTCAGCCTCATACTACTGATAGAGGAGGTGGAGACACCACCCAGTCAGCCTCATACTACTGATAGAGGAGGGGGAGACACCACCCAGTCAGCCTCATACTACTGATAGAGTAGGAGGAGACACCACCCAGTCAGCCTCATACTACTGATAGAGGAGGAGACACCACCCAGTCAGCCTCATACTACTGATAGAGGAGGAGGAGACACCACCCAGTCTGCCTCATACTACTGATAGAGGAGGAGGAGACACCACCCAGTCAGCCTCATACTACTGATAGAGGAGGAGACACCACCCAGTCAGCCTCATACTACTGATAGAGGAGGAGGAGACACCACCCAGTCAGCCTCATACTACTGATAGAGGAGGAGGTGACACCACCCAGTCAGCCTCATACTACTGATAGAGGAGGTGACACCACCCAGTCAGCCTCATACTACTGATAGAGGAGGGGGAGACACCACCCAGTCAGCCTCATACTACTGATAGAGGAGGAGGAGACACCACCCAGTCAGCCTCATACTACTGATAGAGGTGGAGACACCACCCAGTCAGCCTCATACTACTGATAGAGGAGGTGGAGACACCACCCAGTCAGCCTCATACTACTGATAGAGGAGGTGGAGACACCACCCAGTCAGCCTCATACTACTGATAGAGGAGGTGGAGACACCACCCAGTCAGCCTCATACTACTGATAGAGGAGGAGATACCACCCAGTCAGCCTCATACTACTGATAGAGGAGGAGGAGACACCACCCAGTCAGCCTCATACTACTGATAGAGGAGGAGATACCACCCAGTCAGCCTCATACTACTGATAGAGGAGGTGGAGACACCACCCAGTCAGCCTCATACTACTGATAGAGGAGGAGATACCACCCAGTCAGCCTCATACTACTGATAGAGGAGGAGGAGACACCACCCAGTCAGCCTCATACTACTGATAGAGGAGGAGATACCACCCAGTCAGCCTCATACTACTGATAGAGGAGGAGGAGACACCACCCAGTCAGCCTCATACTACTGATAGAGGAGGAGATACCACCCAGTCAGCCTCATACTACTGATAGAGGAGATGGAGACACCACCCAGTCAGCCTCATACTACTGATAGAGGAGGTGACACCACCCAGTCAGCCTCATACTACTGATAGAGGAGGTGGAGACACCACCCAGTCAGCCTCATACTACTGATAGAGGAGGTGGAGACATCACCCAGTCAGCCTCATACTACTGATAGAGGTGGAGACACCACCCAGTCAGCCTCATACTACTGATAGAGGAGGTGGAGACACCACCCAGTCAGCCTCATACTACTGATAGAGGAGGTGGAGACACCACCCAGTCAGCCTCATACTACTGATAGAGGAGGAGGAGACACCACCCAGTCAGCCTCATACTACTGATAGAGGAGGAGACACCACCCAGTCAGCCTCATACTACTGATAGAGGAGGAGGAGACACCACCCAGTCAGCCTCATACTACTGATAGAGGAGGAGACACCACCCAGTCAGCCTCATACTCCTGATAGAGGAGGAGACACCACCCAGTCAGCCTCATACTACTGATAGAGGAGGTGGAGACACCACCCAGTCAGCCTCATACTACTGATAGAGGAGGTGGAGACACCACCCAGTCAGCCTCATACTACTGATAGAGGAGGTGGAGACACCACCCAGTCAGCCTCATACTACTGATAGAGGAGGGGGAGACACCACCCAGTCAGCCTCATACTACTGATAGAGGAGGAGGAGACACCACCCAGTCAGCCTCATACTACTGATAGAGGAGGAGACACCACCCAGTCAGCCTCATACTACTGATAGAGGAGGAGGAGACACCACCCAGTCAGCCTCATACTACTGATAGAGGAGGAGACACCACCCAGTCAGCCTCATACTACTGATAGAGGAGGAGGAGACACCACCCAGTCAGCCTCATACTACTGATAGAGGAGGAGACACCACCCAGTCAGCCTCATACTACTGATAGAGGAGGAGGAGACACCACCCAGTCAGCCTCATACTACTGATAGAGGAGGAGGAGACACCACCCAGTCAGCCTCATACTACTGATAGAGGAGGAGACACCACCCAGTCAGCCTCATACTACTGATAGAGGAGGAGACACCACCCAGTCAGCCTCATACTACTGATAGAGGAGGAGGAGACACCACCCAGTCATCCTCATACTACTGATAGAGGAGGTGGCACCACCCAGTCAGCCTCATACAACTGATAGAGGAGGAGGAGACACCACCCAGTCAGCCTCATACTACTGACAGAGGAGGAGGAGACACCACCCAGTCAGCCTCATACTACTGATAGAGGAGGTGACACCACCCAGTCAGCCTCATACTACTGATAGAGGAGGTGACACCACCCAGTCAGCCTCATACTACTGATAGAGGAGGGGGAGACACCACCCAGTCAGCCTCATACTACTGATAGAGGAGGAGGAGACACCACCCAGTCAGCCTCATACTACTGATAGAGGAGGAGGAGACACCACCCAGTCAGCCTCATACTACTGATAGAGGAGGAGGAGACACCACCCAGTCAGCCTCATACTACTGATAGAGGAGGAGACACCACCCAGTCAGCCTCATACTACTGATAGAGGAGGAGGAGACACCACCCAGTCAGCCTCATACTACTGATAGAGGAGGTGACACCACCCAGTCAGCCTCATACTACTGATAGAGGAGGTAACACCACCCAGTCAGCCTCATACTACTGATAGAGGAGGGGGAGACACCACCCAGTCAGCCTCATACTACTGATAGAGGAGGAGGAGACACCACCCTGTTGTAGATGACCTTGGCAAAATGGCGGACGGAAGACAGGGTGGTGCGGCAGGTGCCGCTTCTCATTCGAATGCTGTAATTTTATCTAAACCATCAGGTGTACGCCGACCCCAGCTAAGTAACTCATGCAAAGAGTTAAAGCGCAATTATGTGTTTTATCTCCAGTACTCTGCCATGATTGTCAGTTATGTAGCTGTTCTACTGATAATCTCAGTGCGTCCTTGCTGGGATGACACAATCAATCTACTACCGGAGAATATTAACACCAAACACATTGGTTCACCGTTCCACGGGAGCGGACAGTACACAGCATACCATAATGTTCTGAATAATGGCCAAGTATACCTCGCTCCTTATTCTACTGAACCGCTTAGGCGCAACAAACACAAGTCCAACATTTATCGGAAACTGTTAAACTACCTGTTCACTACCCTCCTGCTCTCCGGGGATGTGCAACTCAATCCTGGGCCCAACATCACCGAGCCAGCGATACGCACCGGAGTGGAAAGCGGTGGATGGCCTCGTCCACTGATCGTCGCCGCTGTGGAAGTGGGTGAGTGCTATGGTCCTATGGTTTCTCTCGACTCACCCGGCTCCAGGATAGATTTTGACTCTTCAAACATACCAAAGTCGCTATATGCGATCCCTGACTCTGCTTCTGGTACGCAAGCTGTTTTAATTAGTTCCCCGCATCCAGTGCAGGCGGGAGGGATTGTTAATTGCGCTACCGAACTGCCCCTAATCAAAACGAAACAAAACGGCCTAAACCCAGCCGTCAGAAAACACAGAAAATTTAACTTTTTTCAATGTGTCAATCACTCTCGAGTCATCTGGGACCCACGAGCCCAAGGGACTACTAGGGGGGCACTTGAACATTCGTAGTGTCATTCCAAAAAGTGATCAAATTCAACATCTACTCACAGACTCCAACCTTGACTTTCTCTGCCTCTCAGAGACATGGCTCCATAAAAACTCTCCATCTGCTGCTTTGATTGTGCCTGGCTACAATGTTTTCAGGAGAGACAGGACTGAAGGAAGAGGAGGGGGTGTGATGATTTACATTAAAGAACATATCCGATGTAAACAAATTGAGTGGTCATGTGATAATGAACTAGAATGTATTGGCCTGAACATTACACTGTCTCCCCAAATGTCTTTTACCCTCATTGGAATGTATAGGCCACCTTCCACCAAAAGTGTGTTTTTTGATCAGTTTAATAACATGCTTAGGGAATGTGATTTTGGGAAAGAGGTCATCTTAATGGGAGATTTTAACATTAATTATGAAGACAAGTGTTGTAGGAAAACCCTCAAACGGATCACTAATACCTTTGACCTTACACAGCTAGTTAAAGGGCCAACCAGGGTGACTTGTTGCTCTAAAACACAGATTGATTTGGTGTTCAGTAATAAACCAGAGAGTGACTAAATCATTCAATATGGTTACTGGGCTATCTGATCATAATCTGACACTTATAGCCATAAAGCTGTCTAAGATCAGGTTTAACCTCTCTACTGTTAGAAAGCCTGATCAACTAAGAATACCTAAGAGTGAATTAAGCTATTTTGAAAACGCAATTAAGGGAATTAACTGGAATGATCTCTTGTCCTATGCAGACGTGGAAGCTGATAGTCAAGTTTTTCTATCCACAATCCAGACTACATTAAATGGTTTCCTAAAGAAAATCAAATCCAAACCTGGCCAAAAGAGCACTCTTCCTTGGCTAAATGGAGAAATCTGGAAATTGATGAAGGAACGAGATTATTATCTAAAAATAGCCCTAAGATCCAAATTAGAGCATGACAGACGTAGGTTTACCATGTTGAGAAATAAGGTGATGAAAGAAATCAGAAAGGCCAAGGCAAACTTTTTTATTAACATAATTGGTGAAGCAAAGGGAAATTCTAAACTGATCTGGGAGAATCTAAAAAAGTTAACAGGGAAAGACCATAGTAACACTGCAAAAAGACTAGAAATCATGGTGAATAACAATCTAACACAGGATGCAGTCGAAATAGCAATAGCCTTCAATTCCTACTTTATTGACTCTGTCAGGGTACTGACACAGAACCCCTCCACTGGTTTCTTGGGCTCAGTGCTAGTAAATGATGCTCAACCTGTCTTCATCATAAGGGAGGTTTCTGAGTCAAAGGTGGACAAGGTGATTAGCTCACTAAAGAACTCTAAAGCCAAAGATGTGTTTGGGATGGACTCTACCTTTCTTAAAAACTACAAAGAGTCACTCATTGGCCCCATTACTAAGGTCACCAACACATCTATTGGTCTCGGGGTGTTTCCAAGGGTATGGAAGTCGGCCATAATAACGGCCATCTTTAAATCAGGCGACCCTGCTGACGTGAGTAACTACAGGCCCATTAGTATACTACCTGTGGTGTCAAAGGTTGTTGAAAAGTGTGTAGCAGAACAACTGATTGCCCACCTCAACAACAGCCCCTTCACATTACATTCCATGCAGTTTGGCTTCAGAGCGAAACACTCCACAGAAACGGCCAACTGCTTTCTTCTGGAAAATGTGAAGTCCAAGATGGACAAAGGGGGCGTTGTTGGGGCTGTGTTTCTGGACCTAAGGAAGGCTTTTGATACTGTTAACCATGAGATTCTCATCACAAAATTGTCCAAGTTCAACTTTTCCCCCGATGCCTTGAGATGGATGAAATCATACCTTGAAGGCAGAACTCAGTGTGTCAGAGTGAGCAATGAGCTGTCGCCCACTCTTAGCTATGATGTGGGTGTGCCCCAAGGGTCAATACTGGGGCCCCTCCTGTTCAGCCTGTACATTAATGATCTGCCTTCTGTCTGTACTGGGTCTGAAGTTCAAATGTATGCAGATGATACAGTGATATATGTGCATGCAAAGAGCAAACAACAAGCTGCACAAGAACTCACTACTGTAATGGTCCAGGTTACAAAGTGGCTCAGTGACTCGTGTTTGCATCTCAATGTGAAAAAAACTGTTTGCATGTTCTTCACAAAGAGGGCAACAGATGCTACTGAGCCAGATGTCTATGTGTCAGGGGAGAAGCTCCAGGTGGTATCTGATTTGAAGTACCTTGGCATCATACTTGATTCCAACCTCTCTTTTAAAAAGCATGTGAAAAAGGTAATTCAAATAACCAAATTCAACCTAGCTAATTTCCGATTTATACGAAATTGTTTGACTACAGAGGTAGCAAAACTGTACTTCAAATCTATGATACTCCCTCACTTAACATACTGCTTGACTAGTTGGGCCCAAGCTTGCTGTACAACAGTAAGACCTATTCAGTCTGTCTACAAACAGGCTCTCAAAGTGCTTGATAGGAAGCCCAATAGCCATCATCACTGTCACATCCTCAGAAAGCATGAGCTCCTGAGTTGGGAAAATCTTGTGCAATACACCGACGCATGTCTTGTATTCAAGATCCTAAATGGCTTGGCTCCCCCTCCACTCAGTACTTTTGTTAAACAGAAAACCCAAACATATGGCAGCAGATCTACAAGGTCTGCCATGAGAGGTGACTGTATAGTTCCCCTAAGGAAAAGCACCTTTAGTAAATCCGCTTTCTCTGTGAGAGCTTCCCATGTCTGGAATACACTGCCATCAGACACACATAACTGCACCACATATCACACTTTCACAAAATGCTTGAAGACATGGCTAAAGGTCAATCAGATTTGTGAACATGGTCCCTAGCTGTGTGTTGCCGCTTTCCATGTCTGTTGTCTGTAACTTGTGAGGTGTGGAAACACTTCGTTGCTTTTATGAATTTTGTCTTACTGCTTTTTGTTCTATGTTGCTCTGTCTGTATGCTACGTCTTGCTTGTCCTATGTTGCTATGTCTGTATGCTATGTCTTGTTCTATGTTGCTATTGTCTATATTGTAATTGTTTTTAATAACCTGCCCAGGGACTGCGGTTGAAAATTAGCCGGCTGGCTAAAAACGGGACTTTTACTGAAACGTTGATTAATGTGCACTGTCCCTGTAAAAATAAACTCAAACTCAACTCAACTCAACCCAGTCAGCCTCATACTACTGATAGATTAGGAGACACCACCCAGTCAGCCTCAAACTACTGATAGAGGAGGAGGAGACACCACCCAGTCAGCCTCATACTACTGATAGAGGAGGTGGAGACACCACCCAGTCAGCCTCATACTACTGATAGAGGAGGAGACACCACCCAGTCAGCCTCATACTACTGATAGAGGAGGTGGAGACACCACCCAGTCAGCCTCATACTACTGATAGAGGAGGAGGAGACACCACCCAGTCAGCCTCATACTACTGATAGAGGAGGTGACACCACCCAGTCAGCCTCATACTACTGATAGGGGAGGTGACACCACCCAGTCAGCCTCATACTACTGATAGAGGAGGGGGAGACACCACCCAGTCAGCCTCATACTACTGATAGAGGAGGAGGAGACACCACCCAGTCAGCCTCATACTACTGATAGAGGAGGTGGAGACACCACCCAGTCAGCCTCATACTACTGATAGAGGAGGAGGAGACACCACCCAGTCAGCCTCATACTACTGATAGAGGAGGTGGAGACACCACCCAGTCAGCCTCATACTACTGATAGAGGAGGAGGAGACACCACCCAGTCAGCCTCATACTACTGATAGAGGAGGAGGAGTCACCACCCAGTCAGCCTCATACTACTGATAGAGGAGGAGACACCACCCAGTCAGCCTCATACTACTGATAGAGGAGGTGGAGACACCACCCAGTCAGCCTCATACTACTGATAGAGGAGGAGGAGACACCACCCAGTCAGCCTCATACTACTGATAGAGGAGGAGACACCACCCAGTCAGCCTCATACTACTGATAGAGGAGGTGGAGACACCACCCAGTCAGCCTCATAGTACTGATAGAGGAGGAGGAGACACCACCCAGTCAGCCTCATACTACTGATAGAGGAGGAGGAGTCACCACCCAGTCAGCCTCATACTACTGATAGAGGAGGTGGAGACACCACCCAGTCAGCCTCATACTACTGATAGAGGAGGTGGAGACACCACCCAGTCAGCCTCATACTACTGATAGAGGAGGTGGAGACACCACCCAGTCAGCCTCATACTACTGATAGAGGAGGTGGAGACACCACCCAGTCAGCCTCATACTACTGATAGAGGAGGTGGAGACACCACCCAGTCAGCCTCATACTACTGATAGAGGAGGAGACACCACCCAGTCAGCCTCATACTACTGATAGAGGAGGTGGAGACACCACCCAGTCAGCCTCATACTACTGATAGAGGAGGTGGAGACACCACCCAGTCAGCCTCATACTACTGATAGAGGAGGTGGAGACACCACCCAGTCAGCCTCATACTACTGATAGAGGAGGAGGAGACACCACCCAGTCAGCCTCATACTACTGATAGAGGAGGAGGAGACACCACCCAGTCAGCCTCATACTACTGATAGAGGAGGTGGAGACACCATCCAGTCAGCCTCATACCACTAATACTTCTATAAAGAACCTTCCTCAATCTCAAAGGTTGTTTGAAGAACAATATAGCCATATTAGGTTGTTAAAAATTCCATAGGTTTTATTATTGTGTTGAATACTGGCTCTGGAACATCAGAGAGTCCCTTTGCAGTGAATTAAGATCTACTGACTTTGGGAACCAGTTTAATTTTAAGAGACTCTATCACCAGCCTAAAGAGTAAATAACATAACACAACAGATTAGATAAACTGTAATGACATTTTCGCTCACGGTTTCACAAAAAGAGCTGTGCCCAAACCCCGCCCCCCAAAAATATTCAAATGAGCCACCACCTCTACATTTTTAAGTATCACTAAAAGAGGAAAGAACACTTTTTTGAACAGCGAAGAACCATCGAAGGGGCTCAAAGGGTTCTTTGGGTCAGTAGAGTTCCACATAGAACCATCACCCTTCCTAAAGAACCATCTTTTCTCACATGTACGACACACACAGTTCTGCGACGGAAAACGTTGAATTTGCCCTTGGTTTTGGTCTGTGACGGGTTGAAGTTGCTCTTTTGTACTGGTTAGAATCAAACATGTTTTTGTGTATAATCTCAATCAATCGTGGAACAATATAGAGTGATTTTCACTCATGAAGTAGTTCTTAATTGCTCTGGCAGAAGCTTGAATCGGGCCTTCTATCCTTTCAATGACCTCTGGATTAAATAATACAGGTTTTGCTAAATGTTCACTCAAAATATGAAAGCAAAGTCAAAGTAAACATGAAAGCAAAAGTCCTGTTTTTTTTTTATCCTTGATCTGAAAAAAGAAAAACCTAAAATAAAGGAATAAGAAATGAGCTGTTATCATTCTCGACCTGTCTTTCTGCTCTTTTGATGTACTCCTAACAGCTTGTGAAGATAAAACAGTATTATTAGTGATAAAGTGTGGTGTGCCATGTTTATCTCAATGGACTGATTGAAATATAAAGTCTTCAGAGAGAAGATAATTCTCTCTCCACATGAATAGGATTAGCATACTCTTCTTACAGTTTCACTCAAAAAACCCACGCACGCACGCACGCACGCACACACACACACACACACACACACACACACACACACAGACACACAGACACATCACACACACAGACACATCACACACACATCACACATGCACGCACACACATCACACACACACATCACACACACACACAGACAGACACCACAGAGAAAGGCTTAACGTAGGATAATTGCAGTATGAATACCCCCGTCTCTCTGAAACAAGGTTGTTTAAAAACCCAACGTCTATTTCAGAAAAATATACAACTTCCAACAGACAGCGGTTTTATCAAACTAAGACGAGATGGAAACTTCAAACAATCAAAGTTTTAAAAGATTGATATTTGCACCTCTCGCTTTACGGAAGAGGGGAATCATGTCTGATGGGTTTAAATTACAGACGGACAAGTTCCTGAAAATATTATCTTGTCAACAAATGAAATTACGTACTGAAACCCTTTCCTCTTAGACAAAAAGTTTCAAAGTAGGCCGTCATTGTAAATAAGAATTTGTTCTTAACTGAGTTGCCTAGTTAAATAAAGGTTAAATCAAAACATATTTTTTTTATATATATAAATAATTAGAGGAAGAATAAAATAGGATAAATAAATATTAGGCCCATAATAATGGAGTAACAACAGTTTCGGAAGATGATTGTTATTTTGTTATTCTTAAAGTTTAATCAAGTAAAGAGTTTCTTAACACAGCTGTAAGTCTGCTTGGCAGCGTTTAGACAGGCAGCCCAATTGTAATCTCTTTTTTCACTAATTGGTCTTTTGACCAATCAGATCAGCTCTGATAAAATATCTGATCTGAAAAAAATATCTAATATGAAAAGATTTGCAGGTGAACCAAAGTTTTAGGGCCATTTGCTGAAGCCCACATTTTATGTTGTTTCTCTCTCTCCTCTCACCATGTTGTCCAGCCTGTCGCATGCATCCCAGTCTAAACAGTTTGCGTGTATATTATGACAGAAAAATCGATCAATAGTCCAAGTCTGTCTCTTCGTCAGTGATTGGTCAACAGTACTATTTCTAGTAGGAGTGGAAATTATGGACATGATTCTTCAATCAAGTGTTTTTTGTCATTCAGCGAGAGACGACTAGTTTTAAACCACATTTTTTTTCTCTTGAGAAATACTGCACCAAACATCTTAGTCAGACCTCCTTGACAAAAAACATTAAAAATTATTTATCTTAGATTAATTCGGACAGTCATAGCTTTATTGTTGCTACGGTGGCTCAAGAGGGACAAACAACAGTAATATTGCCAGCTTTTTTTCTAGTTTTTAAAGCGGAGGTCTTTAAAGGAGTATGAGAGCACAGACGTTCGCTTCGTGGGCTAGAAGCAAACCGAACCTGTTAAATCTGTCCTCTCCTGGTCCCTGGGTCTTTGATGTTGAAACATGCTATCTTAATGACCTGCTAATTGATTTAGCATTGGGGCTGACAGTCCTGGGATGGCTCAACGTGATAGAACTGTGTGAGTGTATGAATCAAGTGCACTAGTCCATTGCCATGCATAGCTTTCCACCATTGTAGGTGTGCCAGACCATCTTTGTTTGCTACCAAGTCGATTGCTCAGGTGTGGTGAGTTATCAAATCAAATTAAATCATCTCTGTCGGCGCCGGAAGTAGGTGAGTTAGGTGATTAGGTGATCAGGTGAGTAGGTGATCAGGTGATTAGGTGATCAGGTGATTAGGTGATCAGGTGATTAGGTGAGTAGATGATTAGGTGATCAGGTGAGTAGGTGATCAGGTGATTAGGTGATCAGGTGAGTAGGTGAGTAGGTGAGTAGGTGATTAGGTGATTAGGTGATTAGGTGATCAGGTGATCAGGTGATCAGGTGAGTAGGTGAGTAGGTGATTAGGTGAGTAGGTGAGTAGGTGATTAGGTGATTAGGTGAGTAGGTGATCAGGTGATTAGGTGATCGGGTGATCGGGTGATCGGGTGATTAGGTGAGTAGGTGAGTAGATGATTAGGTGATCAGGTGAGTAGGTGATCAGGTGATTAGGTGATCAGGTGATTAGGTGAGTAGGTGAGTAGGTGAGTAGGTGAGTAGGTGATTAGGTGATCAGGTGATTAGGTGAGTAGGTGATCAGGTGATCGGGTGATCGGGTGATCGGGTGATCGGGTGATTAGGTGAGTAGGTGAGTAGATGATTAGGTGATCAGGTGAGTAGGTGATCAGGTGATTAGGTGATCAGGTGAGTAGGTGATTAGGTGAGTAGGTGATCAGGTGATTAGGTGATCAAGTGATTAGGTGAGTAGGTGAGTAGGTGATTAGGTGAGTAGGTGATTAGGTGATCAGGTGATTAGGTGACTGGTGAGTAGGTGATTAGGTGAGTAGGTGAGTAGGTGATCAGGTGATCAGGTGATCAGGTGAGTAGGTGAGTAGGTGATTAGGTGAGTAGGTGATTAGGTGATTAGGTGAGTAGGTGATCAGGTGATTAGGTGAGTAGGTGATCAGGTGATTAGGTGATCAGGTGATTGGGTGTGCAGGTGATTAGGTGAGTAGGTGAGTAGATGATTAGGTGATCATGTGAGTAGGTGATCAGGTGATTAGGTGATCAGGTGAGTAGGTGATTAGGTGAGTAGGTGATTAGATGATCAGGTGATTAGGTGATCAGGTGATTAGGTGAGTAGGTGAGTAGGTGATTAGGTGAGTAGGTGATTAGGTGATCAGGTGATTAGGTGACTGGTGAGTAGGTGAGTAGGTGAGTAGGTGAGTAGGTGATCAGGTGATCAGGTGATCAGGTGATCAGGTGATTAGGTGATCAGGTGAGTAGGTGAGTAGGTGATTAGGTGATGAGGTGAGTAGGTGATCAGGTGATTAGGTGATTAGGTGAGTAGGTGATTAGGTGATCAGGTGATTAGGTGACTGGTGAGTAGGTGATTAGGTGAGTAGGTGATCAGGTGATCAGGTGATCAGGTGAGTAGGTGATCAGGTGAGTAGGTGATCAGGTGATTAGGTGAGTAGGTGAGTAGGTGAGTAGGTGATCAGGTGAGTAGGTGATTAGGTGATCAGGTGAGTAGGTGATCAGGTGATTAGGTGAGTAGGTGAGTAGGTGATTAGGTGATCAGGTGAGTAGGTGATCAGGTGATTAGGTGAGTAGGTGATTAGGTGAGTATGTGAGTAGGTGATTAGGTGATCAGGTGATTAGGTGACTGGTGAGTAGGTGATTAGGTGAGTAGGTGATCAGGTGATCAGGTGATCAGGTGAGTAGGTGATCAGGTGAGTAGGTGATCAGGTGATTAGGTGAGTAGGTGAGTAGGTGAGTAGGTGAGTAGGTGATCAGGTGAGTAGGTGATTAGGTGATCAGGTGAGTAGGTGATCAGGTGATTAGGTGAGTAGGTGAGTAGGTGATCAGGTGAGTAGGTGATTAGGTGATTAGGTGATTAGGTGATCAGGTGAGTAGGTGATTAGGTGATTAGGTGATTAATTGATCAGGTGAGTAGGTGATCATGTGATTAGGTGATCAGGTGAGTAGGTGATTAGGTGAGTAGGTGATCAGGTGATTAGGTGAATAGGTGATTAGGTGAGTAGGTGAGTAGGTGAGTAGGTGAGTAGGTGATCAGGTGAGTAGGTGATCAGGTGAGTAGGTGATTAGGTGATTAGGTGATTAATTGATCAGGTGAGTAGGTGATCATGTGATTAGGTGATCAGGTGAGTAGGTGATTAGGTGAGTAGGTGATCAGGTGATTAGGTGAATAGGTGATTAGGTGAGTAGGTGATCAGGTGAGTAGGTGAGTAGGTGATTAGGTGAGTAGGTGATCAGGTGAGTAGGTGAGTAGGTGATTAGGTGAGTAGGTGAGTAGGTGATTAGGTGATCAGGTGAGTAGGTGATTAGGTGATTAGGTGATTAATTGATCAGGTGAGTAGGTGATCATGTGATTAGGTGATCAGGTGAGTAGGTGATTAGGTGAGTAGGTGATCAGGTGATTAGGTGAATAGGTGATTAGGTGAGTAGGTGAGTAGGTGAGTAGGTGAGTAGGTGATCAGGTGAGTAGGTGATCAGGTGAGTAGGTGATCAGGTGATCAGGTGAGTAGGTGATTAGGTGAGTAGGTGATTAGGTGAGTAGGTGTGTAGGTGAGTAGGTGATCAGGTGAGTAGGTGATCAGGTGATCAGGTGAGTAGGTGATTAGGTGAGTAGATGAGTAGGTGATCAGGTGATTAGGTGATTAGGTGAGTAGGTGAGTAGGTGATCAGGTGAGTAGGTGATTAGGTGAGTAGGTGATCAGGTGAGTAGGTGATCAGGTGATTAGGTGAGTAGGTGATCAGGTGATTAGGTGAGTAGGTGATTAGGTGAGTAGGTGATTAGGTGAGTAGGTGATCAGGTGATTAGGTGAGTAGGTGATCAGGTGATTAGGTGAGTAGGTGATTAGGTGAGTAGGTGAGTAGGTGATCAGGTGAGTAGGTGATCAGGTGAGTAGGTGATCATGTGATTAGGTGATCAGGTGAGTAGGTGAGTAGGTGATCAGGTGATTGGGTGTGCAGGTGATTAGGTGAGTAGGTGAGTAGATGATTAGGTGATCATGTGAGTAGGTGATCAGGTGATTAGGTGATCAGGTGAGTAGGTGATTAGGTGAGTAGGTGATTAGATGATCAGGTGATTAGGTGATCAGGTGATTAGGTGAGTAGGTGAGTAGGTGATTAGGTGAGTAGGTGATTAGGTGATCAGGTGATTAGGTGACTGGTGAGTAGGTGAGTAGGTGAGTAGGTGAGTAGGTGATCAGGTGATCAGGTGATCAGGTGATCAGGTGATTAGGTGATCAGGTGAGTAGGTGAGTAGGTGATTAGGTGATGAGGTGAGTAGGTGATCAGGTGATTAGGTGATTAGGTGAGTAGGTGATTAGGTGATCAGGTGATTAGGTGACTGGTGAGTAGGTGATTAGGTGAGTAGGTGATCAGGTGATCAGGTGATCAGGTGAGTAGGTGATCAGGTGAGTAGGTGATCAGGTGATTAGGTGAGTAGGTGAGTAGGTGAGTAGGTGATCAGGTGAGTAGGTGATTAGGTGATCAGGTGAGTAGGTGATCAGGTGATTAGGTGAGTAGGTGATTAGGTGATCAGGTGAGTAGGTGATCAGGTGATTAGGTGAGTAGGTGATTAGGTGAGTATGTGAGTAGGTGATTAGGTGATCAGGTGATTAGGTGACTGGTGAGTAGGTGATTAGGTGAGTAGGTGATCAGGTGATCAGGTGATCAGGTGAGTAGGTGATCAGGTGAGTAGGTGATCAGGTGATTAGGTGAGTAGGTGAGTAGGTGAGTAGGTGAGTAGGTGATCAGGTGAGTAGGTGATTAGGTGATCAGGTGAGTAGGTGATCAGGTGATTAGGTGAGTAGGTGAGTAGGTGATCAGGTGAGTAGGTGATTAGGTGATTAGGTGATTAGGTGATCAGGTGAGTAGGTGATTAGGTGATTAGGTGATTAATTGATCAGGTGAGTAGGTGATCATGTGATTAGGTGATCAGGTGAGTAGGTGATTAGGTGAGTAGGTGATCAGGTGATTAGGTGAATAGGTGATTAGGTGAGTAGGTGAGTAGGTGAGTAGGTGAGTAGGTGATCAGGTGAGTAGGTGATCAGGTGAGTAGGTGATTAGGTGATTAGGTGATTAATTGATCAGGTGAGTAGGTGATCATGTGATTAGGTGATCAGGTGAGTAGGTGATTAGGTGAGTAGGTGATCAGGTGATTAGGTGAATAGGTGATTAGGTGAGTAGGTGATCAGGTGAGTAGGTGAGTAGGTGATTAGGTGAGTAGGTGATCAGGTGAGTAGGTGAGTAGGTGATTAGGTGAGTAGGTGAGTAGGTGATTAGGTGATCAGGTGAGTAGGTGATTAGGTGATTAGGTGATTAATTGATCAGGTGAGTAGGTGATCATGTGATTAGGTGATCAGGTGAGTAGGTGATTAGGTGAGTAGGTGATCAGGTGATTAGGTGAATAGGTGATTAGGTGAGTAGGTGAGTAGGTGAGTAGGTGAGTAGGTGATCAGGTGAGTAGGTGATCAGGTGAGTAGGTGATCAGGTGATCAGGTGAGTAGGTGATTAGGTGAGTAGGTGATTAGGTGAGTAGGTGTGTAGGTGAGTAGGTGATCAGGTGAGTAGGTGATCAGGTGATCAGGTGAGTAGGTGATTAGGTGAGTAGATGAGTAGGTGATCAGGTGATTAGGTGATTAGGTGAGTAGGTGAGTAGGTGATCAGGTGAGTAGGTGATTAGGTGAGTAGGTGATCAGGTGAGTAGGTGATCAGGTGATTAGGTGAGTAGGTGATCAGGTGATTAGGTGAGTAGGTGATTAGGTGAGTAGGTGATTAGGTGAGTAGGTGATCAGGTGATTAGGTGAGTAGGTGATCAGGTGATTAGGTGAGTAGGTGATTAGGTGAGTAGGTGAGTAGGTGATCAGGTGAGTAGGTGATCAGGTGAGTAGGTGATCATGTGATTAGGTGATCAGGTGAGTAGGTGAGTAGGTGATCAGGTGATCAGGTGAGTAGGTGATCAGGTGATTAGGTGATCAGGTGAGTAGGTGAGTAGGTGATCAGGTGATCAGGTGAGTAGGTGATCAGGTGATTAGGTGAGTAGGTGATTAGGTGAGTAGGTGATCAGGTGATTAGGTGAGTAGGTGATCAGGTGATTAGGTGAGTAGTTGATTAGGTGAGTAGGTGATCAGGTGAGTAGGTGATCAGGTGAGTAGGTGATCATGTGATTAGGTGATCAGGTGAGTAGGTGAGTAGGTGATCAGGTGATCAGGTGAGTAGGTGATCATGTGATTAGGTGATCAGGTGAGTAGGTGAGTAGGTGATCAGGTGATCAGATGAGTAGGTGAGTAGGTGAGTAGGTGAGTAGGTGAGTAGGTGATCAGGTGATTAGGTGAGTAGGTGATCAGGTGAGTAGGTGATCAGGTGATTAGGTGAGTAGGTGAGTAGGTGGTCAGGTGAGTAGGTGATCAGGTGATTAGGTGATTAGGTGATCAGGTGATCAGGTGATCAGGTGATTAGGTGAGTAGGTGATCAGGTGATCAGGTGATCAGGTGAGTAGGTGATCAGGTGATCAGGTGATTAGGTGAGTAGGTGAGTAGGTGATCAGGTGAGTAGGTGATCAGGTGATTAGGTGATTAGGTGATCAGGTGAGTAGGTGATCAGGTGATCAGGTGATCAGGTGAGTAGGTGATCAGGTGATTAGGTGAGTAGGTGATCAGGTGAGTAGGTGATCAGGTGAGTAGGTGAGTAGGTGAGTAGGTGATCAGGTGAGTAGGTGATCAGGTGATCAGGTGAGTAGGTGAGTAGGTGATCATGTGATTAGGTGATCAGGTGATCAGGTGATTAGGTGAGTAGGTGATCAGGTGAGTAGGTGATCAGGTGAGTAGGTGAGTAGGTGAGTAGGTGATCAGGTGAGTAGGTGATCAGGTGATCAGGTGATTAGGTGAGTAGGTGAGTAGGTGATCAGGTGATTAGGTGAGTAGGTGATCAGGTGAGTAGGTGATCAGGTGATTAGGTGAGTAGGTGAGTAGGTGATCATGTGATTAGGTGATCAGGTGATCAGGTGAGTAGGTGAGTAGGTGATCATGTGATTAGGTGATCAGGTGATCAGGTGATTAGGTGAGTAGGTGAGTAGGTGATCATGTGATTAGGTGAGTAGGTGATCAGGTGATCAGGTGAGTAGGTGAGTAGGTGATCAGGTGAGTAGGTGCGTAGGTGAGTAGGTGATCAGGTGAGTAGGTGATTAGGTGAGTAGGTGATCAGGTGAGTAGGTGATTAGGTGAGTAGGTGAGTAGGTGAGTAGGTGATCAGGTGAGTAGGTGATTAGGTGAGTAGGTGATCAGGTGAGTAGGTGAGTAGGTGAGTAGGTGATTAGGTGAGTAGGTGAGTAGGTGAGTAGGTGATTAGGTGAGTAGGTGATCAGGTGAGTAGGTGATTAGGTGAGTAGGTGAGTAGGTGAGTAGGTGAGTAGGTGATCAGGTGAGTAGGTGATTAGGTGAGTAGGTGATCAGGTGAGTAGGTGAGTAGGTGAGTAGGTGATCAGGTGATTAGGTGAGTAGGTGAGTAGGTGAGTAGGTGATCATGTGATTAGGTGATCAGGTGATCAGGTGATCAGGTGAGTAGGTGAGTAGGTGATCAGGTGAGTAGGTGAGTAGGTGAGTAGGTGATCAGGTGAGTAGGTGATTAGGTGATTAGGTGAGTAGGTGATCAGGTGAGTAGGTGATTAGGTGAGTAGGTGAGTAGGTGAGTAGGTGAGTAGGTGATCAGGTGAGTAGGTGCGTAGGTGAGTAGGTGATCAGGTGAGTAGGTGATTAGGTGAGTAGGTGATCAGGTGAGTAGGTGATTAGGTGAGTAGGTGAGTAGGTGAGTAGGTGATCAGGTGAGTAGGTGATTAGGTGAGTAGGTGATCAGGTGAGTAGGTGAGTAGGTGAGTAGGTGATTAGGTGAGTAGGTGAGTAGGTGAGTAGGTGATTAGGTGAGTAGGTGATCAGGTGAGTAGGTGATTAGGTGAGTAGGTGATCAGGTGAGTAGGTGAGTAGGTGAGTAGGTGATTAGGTGATTAGGTGAGTAGGTGATCAGGTGATTAGGTGAGTAGGTGAGTAGGTGAGTAGGTGATCAGGTGAGTAGGTGATTAGGTGAGTAGGTGATCAGGTGAGTAGGTGAGTAGGTGAGTAGGTGATTAGGTGATTAGGTGAGTAGGTGATCAGGTGATTAGGTGAGTAGGTGAGTAGGTGAGTAGGTGATCATGTGATTAGGTGATCAGGTGATCAGGTGATCAGGTGAGTAGGTGAGTAGGTGATCAGGTGAGTAGGTGAGTAGGTGAGTAGGTGATCAGGTGAGTAGGTGATTAGGTGATTAGGTGAGTAGGTGATCAGGTGAGTAGGTGATTAGGTGAGTAGGTGAGTAGGTGATCAGGTGAGTAGGTGATCAGGTGAGTAGGTGAGTAGGTGAGTAGGTGAGTAGGTGATTAGGTGAGTAGGTGATTAGGTGAGTAGGTGAGTAGGTGATCAGTTGAGTAGGTGATTAGGTGAGTAGGTGATCAGGTGAGTAGGTGAGTAGGTGAGTAGGTGATCAGGTGAGTAGGTGAGTAGGTGAGTAGGTGATCAGGTGAGTAGGTGATTAGGTGAGTAGGTGAGTAGGTGAGTAGGTGATCAGGTGAGTAGGTGATTAGGTGAGTAGGTGATCAGGTGAGTAGGTGAGTAGGTGAGTAGGTGAGTAGGTGATCATGTGATTAGGTGATCAGGTGATTAGGTGAGTAGGTGATCAGGTGAGTAGGTGAGTAGGTGAGTAGGTGAGTAGGTGATCATGTGATTAGGTGATCAGGTGATCAGGTGATTAGGTTGCAGCTCATCCATGCGCTCAGCCTCTCTGAGTATTAGTGCTATAAAAATGTCCTGTATGATCAGTGGCGGTTCTAACCTTAATGGCTCCCTGGGTGAACCCCCCCTTCAGCGCCTCCCCCCCCCACCCCCCCCTCGCCAACAAAAAAAAAAGCTACATTCTGCACTAGCTGTATTTTTTATTTTTATTCAGACATTTGGAACAACACAAATAAATAATCATCACATTTAAAACTATGGAAATATAAAAGTATATACAAAAATATCAAAAAGAATTAACAAAGACAAATAGAAACAAATTTGTGTTGATTTGGCACTCGAGCATCAATACATTACCCATCCCCCAACACTGTCAACCAAGAGGCAAGACTAAACCAGTTCACCTTGGTGGTGTGCAGGCTGGTTTTATATTATTCTTAACCATTTCGCACAAACGAGAAAAAAAATACAACAATATATCTGTGAAACTATATATTCACAGTATTATGAATGAATTGTTGTTTATTTGGTAGCATTTTGTAGTGTGACAGATTTTACCAATTGCATTAGTACTGTACAAAGTTAGAGGTGCGCTATTTGATAGATTTCCCCGCTCCCCCTACCTCGGCTTCCAGTGGGGAGACCTGAGGTCATCCTACCCCCGCTCCCTTCCCATCTCGTACTTCTGAGTGGGAGACCTTCCCAGGCAGTAGCCTGCCTAGCTCACAAACTAGAATCAGGGCGCCCACTCCGACAAGGTTAATTGACCCACAGTCCCACACGGTGACATATAATCATTGACGTGACGTGTAAATAGAAAACCGATCGGGCAAATGTCACCATTCTGATTTTTTCCGTGCAGGCGTCCTTTGCCCGCCCCCGGCAATATGCCGCCCTTCCGGCGACTGCCCATGGCACCTATACCTAAATCCGCCACTTCATGTGATGCAGCTCTATGTCTTTTAAACAAAAGTGTACTTGAGTAAATATAGTCATTTTAACTAAATGCTTTTAGGCTAATTGAAACCATGTTTTCCATAAAATGTGACCCGATTCAACTAGGCGTTTGTCTCAAGTCACGACTTTACAGGAGAGCTGTTTGAAAGTAAAACATTTTTTTTTTATCAAAATGTGTTTTTTTGGCAGAACTGCCTTCTTGAACAGTTTAACTTTCATGTGCCTTGATATCAAACTTGTATGTCATCTGTAAATACGAATAAAATGTTTAATTACGAGCCTAGTTGGTTTAGCCACAGAAAAAGTGAGCAACCTTCCCGCTAGTCATGATTGGCTGAGATAATGAGTGGGCTGGACATGCCGAGAGATGAGTTTGGATTGGTCTACCATTTAGCACGCGTCTGTCTAATGGAGCTGGTCAGTATGTCTAGGTAATCGTATTGAACACTGCTTTTTTTTTAAACTAATGTCACGTTAAAGTCTACTGTTAGCTAGCTAACATTAGCTGGCTGGCTCGCTAACCAAAGAAGGGCAATAGTAGTACCAAAACATTGAAAGATGTTTTTTTTTCAAAAGTGAGTTTACAAATTGATCAACTTTCAAAGCAGAATTACTTTCCCATTGTTTCCTCAAATGCAATGTATGAAATACCATTTTAAAGGAGATATGGGCCACGGACTTAGTGGCAAGAATTAATTTCTGCACTTTAACATGAACCTTTTGTCAATAGGGGGAGCAGTTAGCATTTTTTTTTTCTGGGTGTCGCCAAATTAAACTGCCTCGTACTCAATTCTTGCTCGTACAATATGCATATTATTAATTCTATTGGATAGAAAACACTCTCTAGTTTCATAAACCGTTGGAATTATGTCTGTGGGTGACCCAGAACTCTTTCTACAGCGAAATCCATGACAGGTACTGCGAAGGTCTGAGAGCGAAGCTCTGGTCTCAGATCAGTTTTAAAGGTCTGTGTGTATCCTATGGAACGACATGAACAGCACCCGCCTTCCCCTGGATGTCAGTAACCAATGAGAAGTGGAATGGGCTTTATACGTAGCTCTCAGAGGTTATAAAAGTCCAAGGAGTGAGGTGCGCCTTCTTTTCGACGCTGACCATTGCGCAGAGAGGGACCTCAGGATGCCATTTTCAAACGCTCAGTTATCAACGTTAGATGTATCCGTCTGTAATTTAATTCGATATAGGTGTTAGACACATCATAACGAAGCTATTTTAAACCGAGTTATATCAGATTATGCGAGTATATTGCTATTTTTCGGAATTTCCTCAGTATTGCGTCTTGAGGATTTGGACACGTTGGGGCAAAATAGCTATTGTTAGCTATTGTTAGCTGCTATATCAGAAGTTGAATGCAACGTTTTACAACCAAGCAACGATTCTTTTGGACAAAGGACCACTTGGCCAAGATTCTGATGGAAGCTCGTCGAAAAGTAAGAGCTATTTATGATGTTATTCCGTTTTTATGTGGAAAAATGTAAACTCAATAATGGCGACTAGTGACGCCATTATTGCGGCACTAGTCTGGCTGTAACGCACACTGTATGTCTAGTAACGTTAATTTTAAAAATCTAACTCAGCGGTTGCATTAATAACTAATGCATCTTTCATTTCATGTCCAACCTGTATTTTTTTAGTCAAGTTTATGAATAGTTTTCGATAAGATTAGGTGCCTTTCCAAAATGGCGCCGGGCAAATTGCTTGATTTTTTGCCCACTAATCACGTTGTGTAACCACGAATTGTGCGGCTAAATATGCACATTTTCGATCAAACTCTATATGGATTGTGTAATATGATGTTACAGGAGTGTCATCGGAAGAATTCTGAGAAGGTTAGTGAAAAAATTAATATATTTTGGCGATGATAACGATATCGCTCTCTTTGGCTTGAATCAATGGTCGGGTAACGTTTGCATATGTGGTATGCTAATATAACGATTTATTGTGTTTTCGCTGTAAGACACTTTGAAAATCTGAAATATTGTCTGAATTCACAAGATCTGTGTCTATCCATTGCTGTGAGCTGTGTATTTTTAAGAAATGTTTTATGATGAGTAAATTGGTAATACACGTTGCTCTATGTAGTAATTCTAGTCGCTTTGGGGAGATTTGTGATGGTGGCTGCAATTGCAAACTATGATTTATACCTGAAATATGCACATTTTTCTAACAAAACCTATGCTATACAATAAATATGTTATCAGACTGTCATCTGATGAGTTTTTTTCTTGGTTAGTGGCTATCAACATCTTTATTTGGCCGAATTGGTGATAGCACCTGATGGAGTAAGAAACTGATGGAGTTAGAAAAGTGGTGTCTTTTGCTAACGGGGTTAGCTAATAGATTTACATATTTTGTCTTCCCTGTAAAACATTTTAAAAATCTGAAATGGTGGCTTTATTCACAAGATCTGTATCTTTCATTTGGTGTCTTGGACTTGTGATTTAATGATATTTAGATGCTACTATTTAATTGTGACGCTATGCTAGCGATGCTAATCAGTGTGGGGGGGGTGGGGGGTGATCCCGGATCCGGGTTTCTGAGGCGGTAAAAGTTAACCAACCCAATTAACTACCAGTACTCAAGGACACTTGCCAGAGTATAGATTAATTATTTGGGGACTTACAACCTCTTGGTTGGGAGTGCATCAATGTTTCCTTAGTACCACCAGGTTGAAACGTTTTGCTTTGCACCTATACCAACACACTCTCACCTTGGTGAACCATGCTAGCCACACATACACGCATGCACGCACACACACATGCACACACACATACATACACACAGTCTTGTACAGCTAACCTTGTGGGGACACACAATTCAGTCCCATGCAAAATCCTATTTTCCCTAACATCAAACCTAACCCAAAACTGTACTCTTACCCTAACCTTAACCCTAATCCTAACCCTAACCTTAACCCAAAAACCTAACCTTAACCCTAAACCTAAACCTAGCTCCTAATCCTAAACCTAATTCTAACCCTAACACTAATATTAACCTTAACCCTAAACCCACTAGAAATCGCGTTTGACCTTGTGGGGACTAACAACATGTGCCCAGTTGGTCAAATTGTTGTTCATTTACTGTTCTTGTGGGGACTTCTGGTCTTCTGGTCCCCACAAGAATAGTTAAACATGTCCAAACACACACACACACACACACACACACACACACACACACACACACACACACACACACACACACACACACACACACACACACACACACACACACACTCACACACACACACACACTGTCTGTCTGTTGAGCGGCTTGGCTGCTATCTATTCACAAAGAAGAATTCTCATTATTTAGCTCATCCATTGGAAAATGAAAGCTACTATCCAGACAATCAACAATGAGGCTGAATCCTTTAGTCTGAAATACATCCTGTTTTCCCAATTAACCAAGTCCCCGAATAAAAGGTCCATTCTGGAGGCAAGAGGACTGGCATCACACCAGGCATAATTAACCAAGTCCCCGAAATAAAAGGTCCATTCTGGAGGCAAGAGGACTGGCATCACACCAGGCATAATTAACCAAGTCCCCGAAATAAAAGGTCCATTCTGGAGGCAAGAGGACTGGCATCACACCAGGGATAATTAACCAAGTCCCCAAATAAAAGGTCCATTCTGGAGGCAAGAGGACTGGCATCACACCAGGCATAATTAACCAAGTCCCCAAATAAAAGGTCCATTCTGGAGGCAAGAGGACTGGCATCACACCAGGGATAATTAACCAAGTCCCCAAATAAAAGGTCCATTCTGGAGGCAAGAGGACTGGCATCACACCAGGGATAATTAACCAAGTCCCCAAATAAAAGGTCCATTCTGGAGGCAAGAGGACTGGCATCACACAAGGGATAATTAACCAAGTCCCCAAATAAAAGGTCCATTCTGGAGGCAAGAGGACTGGCATCACACCAGGGATAATTAACCAAGTCCCCAAATAAAAGGTCCATTCTGGAGGCAAGAGGACTGGCATCACACCAGGGATAATTAACCAAGTCCCCAAATAAAAGGTCCATTCTGGAGGCAAGAGGACTGGCATCACACCAGGGATAATTAACCAAGTCCCCAAATAAAAGGTCCATTCTGGAGGCAAGAGGACTGGCATCACACCAGGGATAATTAACCAAGTCCCCAAATAAAAGGTCCATTCTGGAGGCAAGAGGACTGGCATCACACCAGGCATGAAAACTCTCACTCACAGAGACCCAACTCACAGAGACCCAACTCACAGAGACCCAACTCACAGAGACCCAACTCACAGAGACCCAACTCACAGACAGATTATTTCCTCCGATGCATGAAAGAAAACATGTACATTTTGAGCTAAAATACAACATTGATATGACCTACTGGACACTGGTTAATAAGGAGAACGATGACCTACTGGACACTGGTTAATAAGGAGAATGATGACCTACTGGACACTGGTTAATAAGGAGAATGATGACCTACTGACACTGGTTAATAAGGAGTATGACATGACCTACTGGACACTGGTTAATAAGGAGAATGATGACCTACTGGACCTGGTTAATAAGGAGAATGATGACCTACTGGACACTGGTTAATAGGGAGAATGATGACCTACTGGACACTGGTTAATAAGGAATATGACCTACTGGACACTGGTTAATAAGGAGAATGATGACCTACTGGACACTGGTTAATAAGGAGAATGATGACCTACTGGACACTGGTTAATAGGGAGAATGATGACCTACTGGACACTGGTTAATAAGGAGAATGATGACCTACTGGACACTGGTTAATAAGGAGAATGATGACCTACTGGACACTGGTTAATAAGGAGAATGATGACCTACTGGACACTGGTTAATAAGGAGAATGATGACCTACTGGACACTGGTTAATAAGGAGAATGATGACCTACTGGACACTGGTTAATAAGGAATATGACATGACTAGGAACACACACACACCTCTTCCCTTTCTGTCCATCCCTGTTTTTAAAGGGACATTTCAGCACCACCCCAACATCAACGTACGTTTCTGGGTTTTATTGTCAAAAGAAATTGAGTAAGAGAAGTGTTTCCAATGACATCATCAGTGTTCATCGTGTGATTGTAACCAATTATGAGGAGGCGTTGCCTACTAATTGGTTGTGATGATGTCATTGGAAACAGTTATCGTCCTCTATCTCTTTTTGACTACTAAACGTAGAAATTAGGCCATTTCAAATCAAATCAATACGCAAATCAAATGTTATTGGTCACATACACATGGTTAGCAGATGTTAATGCGAGTGTAGCGAAATGCTTTTCCTATATGTTGATTTTGGGGTGGTGCTGATGAATATGAAGAATACGAAGTTGAAAATATTTCAATATAGATAAATAAAGCCTATTGACATGACCAAACATCATACATGCTTACACACACACACACACACACACACACACACACACACACACACACACACACACACACACACACACACACACACACACACACACACACACACACACACACACACACACACACACACACCCCTCTTTCCCTTCCACCCATATCCTTGGATATGACCTTGGACAGGAAAGTGCCCTAATGAATCCACTGATCAGATACAAAACATTTAAAATAACACCATTGCCTTCAGTCAGTGAGGGTTGATTTGTTACGTTTCGGATGGTGAGAGATACGACCAGCACGTTCTCCCTGATCTCACGCCAGCGACTCTACAATCACACAGAGACATTCATCTCTGCAGCAGTGGCGGTGGTCCCATCCAATCCCAGCTCTCATCCTCTTCCAAAAAACTCCAACTCTACCCTGCCATATCACCCCAACTTGCCCAGGAGGTATAATGGTCACACAAAATAAAGTTATCTGTAACCGTCAGTATCAGTAACATGCTGTCAGTTAACAGGGTCCTTTCTCTCTCTCTCTGACTCTCTCTCTCTCTCTCTCTCTGAATCTCTCTCTCTCTCTCTCTCTCTCTCTGGCTCTCTCTCTGGCTCTCTCTCTGTCTCTCTCTCTCTCTCTCTGGCTCTCTCTCTCTCTCTCTCTCTGTCTGTCTGTCTGTCTGTCTGTCTGTCTGTCTGTCTGTCTGTCTGTCTGTCTGTCTGTCTGTCTGTCTGTCTGTCTGTCTGTCTGTCTGTCTGTCTGTCTGTCTGTCTGTCTGTCTGTCTGTCTGTCTGTCTGTCTGTCTGTCTGTCTGTCTGTCTGTCTGTCTGTCTGTCTGTCTGTCTGTCTGTCTGTCTCTTTCTCTCTTTCTCTCTTTCTCTCTTTCTCTGTCTCTTTCTCTCTCTGTCTCTTTCTCTCTCTGTCTCTCTCTCTCTCTCTCTCTGTCTCTCTCTCTCTGCCTGTCTCCCTCTCTCTGTATCTCAACAGCCCATATTCAGTCAACATGGTGTCTGTGGGCTCAGCTATTTGACAGGCAGGATCTTGTTCAGCTCCATCCTCCTGTCAAGCTAACGGGAAAAAAAACGAGGGCCAAATAAATGGAAGGAGAGGTGGATGAATAGATGAAGAGGGGTATGAATGAAAGTCTAATCTGTTAAGAGACGTCAAAGGGCCAGGGAGCTCAAAGGATAGCAGGGATTTATTTATCTGTCAGATCAAGTCATAAATGTACCTATGCACTGTATGTATGGGAGGGGAAAAACACAATGGCTCTGTATTGATAGTATCCAGGCTGTAGGCCTTCCATCAGTCTAGAGACAGCCCTCAGAAATGGACTAGCAACTTCATAATTGTATGATCAAATCAAATAACATTTTATTTGTCACACGCGCCGAATACAACAAGTGTAGATCTTACCGTGAAAATGCTTACTTACAAGCCCTTAACAGTGCAGTTCAAGAAGATAAATAAACTACTTTATTTTTTAAGGAACAAAAAGTATAACGACAATAACGACACTATATACAGGAGGTACTGGTACCGAGTCAGCGTGCGGGGCTACAGGTTAGTTGAGGTAATTTGTACGTGTAGGTAGGGGTGAAGTGACTATACATATACATGACTGGAATCTCTGACAATTTAATGGGCTTTCCTCTGACACCGTCTATTATTTAGGTCCTGGATGGCAGGAAGCTTGGCCCCAGTGATGTCTTTCTGAAGGTCCTCTCTCAGACACTATCTGTTTGTCTTCATTCCTTCTCTAGTTATGATTTACACAGCTGCAATGAATCGTCATGGTAAATAAACTACTTTATTTTTTAAAGAACAAAAAGTATATCGACAATAACGACACTATATACAGGAGGTACTGGTACCGAGTCAGCGTGCGGGGCTACAGGTTAGTTGAGGTAATTTGTACGTGTAGGTAGGGGTGAAGTGACTATACATAGATAACAAACAGCGAGCAGCAGCATTGTACACAATAAATGGAGGGGGGGGTCAATGTAATAGTCCAGTGGCCATTTGATTTATTGTTCAGCGGTCTTTTGGCATGGGGGGGTAGAAGCTGGTAAGAAGCCTTTTGGACCTAGACTTGGCGCTCTGGTACCGCTTACCGTGCGGTAGCAGAGAAAACAGTCTATGACTAGGGTGACTGGACTCTCTGACAATTTTATGGGCTTTCCTCTGACACCGTCTATTATTTAGGTCCTGGATGGCAGGAAGCTTGGCCCCAGTGATGTCTTTCTGAAGGTCCGCTCTCAGACACTATCTGTCTATCTTAATTCCTTCTCTAGTTATGATTTACACAGCTGCAATGAACCGTCATGGTAAATAAGCAATTTGTTTTTAACTGACTTGCCTAGTTAAATAAAGGTTAAATAAACAAAATTAAAAATTAAAATCCCAGAGCATGAGCTGTGCTGTAAGACAACTGACAACACACACACACACACACACACACACACACACACACACACACACACACACACACACACACACACACACACACACACACTGTAAAGGGGTTACTGTGATTTTGACAGTAGCTTACAGGCAGCTCGTGGCAAGTACAATTATTTATTTAATTTTACAGTACACCTATTATAATATAAATACGGTATCAAAGCAAATTCTGTGTAACGACACAGTATAATACTGTAAAATGTACTGTATTATACTGTAAAAATGAAAAAAGGAAATGCTATCATAATGAATGAATGAATGAATTAATTAATTAATGAAATTCGTTGAGGGGAGGGGTTTGTTTTTCACAGTGTTTTACTGCAATTACAAGGAAATTGGTGCAAGCAGGTTGGCTGCTTGGTAATGTGTTTACACACTACAGTATATTAATGAATATTTGGTGTTTTACTATTACTGGCACATCTAGAGGTCAAACTGGCAGAGACTCCAGACAAACAAGACCAAAAGGACATTTGGTCAACCTTTAAGGTTTAAAGGAAAATTCCACCCCAAAACTATATTTTGGTATTAAATACAAAATGCATCATTCCCGGCTGTATTTCGAAAGTTACATATCTTGAAAACTTGATTGCTGACATGCAAAACAAATGGCACAAGGAAACAAATGGCAAAGGATAATTTTTGGGTGGTTTTCCTTTCAAGACTTGCTGGCACTCCAATCTTCATATTGGTAAAACATTCTCACTCATGGGTGCAACACATACAGCCTCTTAGAAGGCAAACCTCAAAACATTTTAACTTGAAAGAAAAAACAATAACATGTTTGGGTGCTAGTGGGCACATGCCACTAGTGGGCACATGCACCCACTAGTGGTCTAAAGGTGTTTGGCGCTCCAACAAATAGGGTAAGGTACTGTATTCTGTGGGGTGTATTTACAGTACCGTTCAAAATACAGAAATGATTTCCCCACCCACAACATTTCCCCACAATGCACCATAATTTAAAGTAAACTGGAGTAAAACGTTTCAGAGTATTTTGCTTTTCATAATACAAAAAAATGATACGTATCATTTACAGTTTTCTGTTACAGTGTACACACACACACACACACACACACACACACACACACACACACACACACACACACACACACACACACACACACACACACACACACACACACACACACACACACACACACACACACTATATCGCACCCTCTCAGCATTGTTGCACGCTAAACCGCAGCAAGGACAGGGTACCTTCTATACACATCGTTTCCTGGTACTCTGAGCCGTGCTCACTTGTATCTCTTAGAACCTGTCAGAAGAGGCCTTGACAGAGAGACCTCTGACTGTCAGACTTTTACGATAAGAAACTTGTTTAGTACAACTAAAACAAGGGGACATACAGCAGTAGGGAAGAGTGGGGTTAGTTGAGCCAAAGGGTTGGCTGAGCAAAGGGGTAAGTTAAACCAAAGGGGTAAGTTAAACCAAAGGGGTAAGTTGAACCAAAGGTTAAGTTTGAACCAAAGGTTAAGTTTGAACCAAAGAGTAAGTTGAACAAAAGGGGTAAGTTGAACAAAAGGGGTAAGTTGAGCCAAGGGGTAAGTTGAACCAAAGGGGTAAGTTAAACCAAAGGGGTATGTTGAACCAAAGGGGTACGTTGAACCAAAGGGGTAAGTTGAGCATAAGGGTAAGTTGAACTTTTAGATTTTTTCTCAGGTTTTTGCCTTCCTTATGAGTTCTGTTATACTCACAGATATCATTCAAACAGTTTTGGAAACTTCAGAGTGTTTTCTATCCAAATCTACTAATAATATGCATATCTTAGCTTCTGGGACTGAGTAGCAGGCAGTTTACTCTGGGCACCTTATTCATCCAAGCTACTCAATACTGCCCCCAGCCATAATTAATAGCCTCAAATGCAGATAACTTGCCTATGAATCGGCACATCAAAGCAACATCCCTGTCGCGGACAACTGGAGAAGAAATTGAAGGGTAAGTGCTATTGAATAGAGATCTATATCTGAATGTAGGCATACATTTAACAGACAGGTGTCAGACAGGTATCAGGCAGGTAACAGCCAGTATCAGACAGGTATCAGACAGGTAACAGACAGGTAGCAGACAGGTACGGTATCATCAGATAGTATCAGACAGGTTTTAGACAGGTGTCAGACAGTATCAGAATGTTATCAGACAGGTATCAGACAGGTTTTAGACAGGTTTTAGACAGTATCAGACAGTATCAGACAAGTAACAAACATGTATAATCAGACAGCTAACAGACAGGTATCATCAGACAGTATTGGACAGGTATCAGACATGTGTCAGAGGACAGGTATCATCAGACAGTATCAGACAGGTATCAGACATGTGTCAGATGACAGGTATCATCAGACAGTATCAGACAGGTATCAGACATGTGTCAGATGACAGGTATCATCAGACAGTATCAGACAGGTGTCAGAGAGGTATCAGACATATGTCAGACAGCATCAGACAGGTATCAGACATTATCATACAGGTGTCAGACAGCTATCAGCCAGGTATCAGAGAGGTATCATCAGATGGGTATCAAACAGGTATCAGACATGTGTCAGATAGGTATCAGATAGATGTCAGACAAGTATCAGACATATATCATCAGACAGGTATCATCAGACAGGTATCAGACAGTATCACACAGGTGTCAGACAGGTATCAGACAGGCAGCAGACAGGTATCAGACAGGTACAGTATCATCAGACAGTATCAGAAAGGTTTAAGACAGGTATCAGACAGTAACAGACAAGTAATAGACAAGTATAATCAGGAGGGTAACAGACAGGTATCATCAGACAGGTATCAGACAGGTGTCAGACAGGTGTCAGACAGGTATCAGAGAGGTATCATCAGATGGGTATCAAACAGGTATCAGACAGGTATCAGACAGATGTCAGACTGATTGCAGACAGGTATCAGACTACAGGTTTTATCAGACAGGTATCAGACAGATAACAGACAGTTGTCAGACAGTTATCAGACAGTATCAGACAGGTGTCAGACAGCTATCAGACAGTATCAGACAGGTGTCAGACAGGTATCAGACAGGTATCAGACAGGTGTCAGACAGGTGTCAGACAGGTATCAGACAGGTATCAGACAGGTATTAGACAGATGTCAGACAGGTATCAGACAGGTGTCATCAGACTGGTATCAAACAGGTGGCAGACAGGTATCAGACAAGTATCAGACAGATATCAGACGGCAGGTATCATCAGACTGGTATCAGAAAGTACCACACAGGTGTCAGACAGGTATCAGACAGGTATCATCAGACGGGTATCAAGCAGGTGTCAGACATGTATCAGACATGTGTCATCAGATGGGTATCAAGCAGGTGTCAGATAGGTATCAGACAGGTATCAGACAGGTATCATCAGACGGGTATCAAACAGCTGTCAGACAGGTATTAGACAGGTGTCATCAGATGGGTATCAAGCAGGTGTCAGATAGGTATCAGACAGGTATCAGACAGATATCAGACAGGTGTCATCAGATAGGTATCAGACAGGTATCAGACAGATATCAGACAACAGGTATCAGACAGGTGTCAGACAGGTATCATCAGACGGGTATCAAACAGGTGTCAGACAGGTATCAGATAGGTGTCATCAGATGGGTATCAGACAGGTAACAGACAGATATCAGACAGGTATCAGACAGATATCAGACAACAGGTATCAGATGACAGGTATCAGACAGGTATCAGACAGGTATCAGACAGGTATCAGACAACAGGTATCAGACAGGTATCAGACAACAGGTATCAGACAGGTATCAGACAGGTATCAGACAGGTATCAGACAACAGGTATCAGACAGGTATCAGACAACAGGTATCAGACAGGTATCAGACAACAGGTATCATACAGGTATCAGACAGGTATCAGACAACAGGTATCAGACAACAGGTATCAGACAGGTATCATACAGGTATCAGACAACAGGTATCAGACAACAGGTATCAGATAACAGGTATCAGACAGGTATGAGACAGGTATCAGACAGGTATCAGACAGGTATCAGACAGGTATCAGAGGTGTATATAACCACTCCAACACACAGTGTGTGTCCCAGTTGATTCCCTATTCACTGTATATGGGCCCTTTATTATACCTGTTGTACAGTGCATTAGGTATTCAGACAAACTATTCAGACCCATTGACCTTTTCCACATTGTGTTATGTTACAGCCTTATTCTAAAATGGATTAAATTGTTTGTTTTCCTTATCAATCTACACACAATACTCCATAATGACAAAGCAATAATACATTTTTTATAAAAAAATTAAAACTAAAATATCACATTTACATAAGTATTCAGACCCTTTACTCTGTACTTTGTTGAAGTACCTTTGGCAGTGATTACAGACTAGAGTCTTCTTGGGTATGACGCTAGAAGCTTGGCACACCTGTATTTGGGGAGTTTCTCCTAGTCTTCTCTGCAGATCCTCTCAAGCTCTGTTAGGTTGGATGGGGAGCGTTGCTGTATAGCTATTTTCAGGTCTCTCCAGACATGTCAAATCAAATAAATTAAATGTTATTGGTCACAAACACATATTTAGCAGATGTTATCTTGGGTGTAGAGAAATGCTTGTGCAGTAATATCTAACAATTCACAACAACCTAAAAGTAAAAGAATGGAACTAAGAAATATATAAATATTAGGATGAACAATGTCGGAGTGGCATTGACTGACATACAGTAGAAAAGAATACAGTATATACAGGTATATGAGATGAGTAAAGCAACAATATATATGTATGTAAACATTATTAAAGTGGCCAGTGATTCCAAGTCTATGTATATAGGGCAGCAGCCCCTAATGTGTAGCTTTTCTTAACTGGGTGGAAGCCGCCTAGTGATGGCAATTTAACAGTCTGATGGCCTTTAGATAGAAGCTGTTTTTCAGTCTGTCGGTCCCAGCTTTGATGCACCTGTACTGACCTCGCCTTCTGGATGATAGCGGGGTGACGAGGCAGTGGCTCGGGTGGGTGTTGTCTTTGATGATCTTTTTGGCCTTCCTGTGACATCGGGTGCTGTAGGTGTCCAGGAGGGCAGGTAGTTTGCCCCTGGTGATGCGTTGGGCAGACCGTACCACCCTCGGTAGAGCCCTGCGGTTGCGGGTGGTGCAGGTGCTGTACCAGGCGGTGATACGGCACAACAGGATGCTCTCAATTGTGCATCTGTAAAAGTTTGTGAGGGTTTAAGGTGCCAAGCCAAATTTCTTCTGCCTCCTGAGGTTGAAGAGGTGCTGTTGCGGCTTCTTCACCACACTGTCTGTGTGTGTGGACCATTTCAGATCGTCAGTGATGTGTACGCCGAGGAACTTGAAGCTTTCCACTTTCTCCACTACTGTCCCGTCGACGTGGATAGGGGCGTGCTCCCTCTGCTGTTTCCTGAAGTCCACGATCAGCTCCTTTGTTTTGTCGACTTTGAGTGAAAGGTTATTTTCTTGGCACCACACTCCCAAGGCCCTCACCACCTCCCTGCAGATGTTCGATGGGATTCAAGTCCGGTCTCTGGCTGGGCCACTCAAGGACATTCAGAGACTTGTCCTGAAGCTACACCTGCATTGTCTTGACTGTGTTCCTAAGGTTGTTGTCCTGTTGGAAGGTGAACCTTCACCCCAGTCTGAGGTCTTCATCGCTCTGGAGCAGGTTTTCATCAAGGATCTCTCTGTACTTTGCTCCGTTCATCTTTCTCTCGATCCTGACTAGTCTCCAGTCCCTGCCGCTGAAAAATATCCCCACGGCATGCTGCCACCACCATGTTTCACCGTAGGGATGGTGCCAGGTTTCCTCCAGACGTGACACTTGGCATTCAGGCCATTAGAGTTCAAATCTTGGTTTCATCTGACCAGAGAATCTTGTTTTCTAATGGTCTGAGAGTCCTTTAGGTGCCTTTTGGAAAACTCAAAGTGGGCTGCCATTTCAGACACACCCTGAGGTACTCCCTATTCCTTCAGACAAACATTGTCTGATGTCTACTTCATGTTCCTGGTACATCCCAAATGGCACTCATTGTGCCCATTGGGCTCTGGTGAAACGTAATGCACTATGTAGGGAACATGGTACCATTTAGGACACACCGACTGTCTGCTGTCTACTTGATGTTCACCTTTCTCACATGAGAGAGCAAAATGAATATTTCAGGCTTCAGATATCCCTCAATGTGCTCACACCGTACAGGGATGTCTATTCTGTGTGAACTCTTCAGCTCTCTATCAAAGAACATTAGACTGGATGCCCATCAGTGAGGTTATGAAATACTATGCTGTCAGCCTGGCAGGGAAACAACACCTTTCATCCTCTTGTCTTCCCAATCCCCTTGCTCTGATACATGTGTAAATATTGGACTATAAATTGTACCTTCTTGTATTATATTTATGCTAAAACATCTATTCTGTTCTACTGAGCCATTTACCTCTTGTTCATATTCTTTTCTTTTTACTATTTATTATTGTTGTTGTAGTCGAGAAGGAACCTGCAAGTAAGCATTTCGTTGGACGGTGCATGACATGTGTATCCTGTACATACATAATAAAACTTTAAAACAAATCTGATCTTTGTAAATAATTTATTCTCGTGCTGACATGTTGCCACCATATTGGACTAGAGCGGCTATTATTAAGGATGTCATTTGACAGAGGAAAGTGGGCCTTGAGGTTATTTACATTGTAGTCAGTGGGCCTTGATGTTAATTACATTGTAGTCAGTGGGCCTTGAGGTTAATTACATTGTAGTCAGCGGGCCTTGAGGTTGATGACATTGTAGTCAGTGGGCCTTGAGGTTAATTACATTGTAGTCAGTGGGCCTTGATGTTAATTACATTGTAGTCAGTGGGCCTTGAGGTTATTTACATTGTAGTCAGTGGGCCTTGATGTTAATGACATTGTAGTCAGTGGGCCTTGAGGTTATTTACATTGTAGTCAGTGGGCCTTGAGGTTAATTACATTGTAGTCAGTGGGCCTTGAGGTTGATGACATTGTAGTCAGTGGGCCTTGAGGTTAATTACATTGTAGTCAGTGGGCCTTGAGGTTAATTACATTGTAGTCAGTGGGCCTTGAGGTTAATTACATTGTAGTCAGTGGGCCTTGAGGTTAATTACATTGTAGACAGTACGCCTTGATGTTAATTACATTGTAGTCAGTGGGCCTTGAGGTTAATTACATTGTAGTCAGTGGGCCTTGAGGTTAATTACATTGTAGTCAGTGGGCCTTGAGGTTAATTACATTGTAGACAGTACGCCTTGATGTTAATTACATTGTAGTCAGTGGGCCTTGAGGTTAATTACATTGTAGTCAGTGGGCCTTGAGGTTAATTACATTGTAGTCAGTACGCCTTGAGGTTAATTACATTGTAGTCAGTGGGCCTTGATGTTAATTACATTGTAGTCAGTGGGCCTTGAGGTTAATTAGCCTGGGGCCTAGGCTACAACACGGAAACACTCTGGGGCCTAGGCTACAACACGGAAACACTCTGGGGCCTAGGCTACAACACGGAAACACTCTGGGGCCTAGGCTACAACACGGAAACACTCTGGGGCCTAGGCTACAACACAGAAACACTCTGGGGCCTAGGCTACAACACGGAAACACTCTGGGGCCTAGGCTACAACACGGAAACACTCTGGGGCCTAGGCTACAACACGGAAACACTCTGGGGCCTAGGCTACAACACAGAAACACTCTGGGGCCTAGGCTACAACACAGAAACACTCTGGGGCCTAGGCTACAACACGGAAACACTCTGGGGCCTAGGCTACAACACGGAAACACTCTGGGGCCTAGGCTACAACACAGAAACACTCTGGGGCCTAGGCTACAACACGGAAACACTCTGGGGCCTAGGCTACAACACAGAAACACTCTGGGGCCTAGGCTACAACACAGAAACACTCTGTTAGTTCAGCGCCACACACTGAATGACAAAGTAGAGAGAGAGCACGGAGGGGGGGAGTCAGAGAGGTAGAGAGAGAGGGAGAGAGCAATAGCGTGGGGTGAAGTGGGAGAGAAAGAGAGAGGGAAAGAGAGAGGGAAAGAGAGAGAGAGTAACAGAGAGAGATAGTTAGAGAGACAGAGAGAGAGAGAGAGAGATAATAGACCGAGTACCTTGTTACAACACTATATATACATAATATGACATTTGTAATGTCTTTATTGCTTTGAAACTTCTGTATGTATAATGATTACTGTTAATTTTTATTGTTTATTTCACTTTTGTATATTATCTACCTCACTTGCTTTGGCAATGTTCACACATGTTTCCCATGCCAATAAAGCCCATTGAATTGAATTGAATTGAGAGAGACAGAGAAAGAGAGACAGAGAGAGAGACGTAGAGAGAGAGAGAGAGAGAGAGAGAGAGAGAGGGAAAGAGAGAGAGAGAGAGTGACAGAGACAGAGAGATAGAGAGATAATAGACAGAGATAGATAGACAGAGATAGATAGACAGAGACAAGAGACAGAGAGATAGAGAGATAATAGACAGAGATAGATAGAGAGATAATAGACAGAGATAGATAGACAGAGAGAGAGACAGAGAGAGAGACAGAGAGAGAAATACAGAGACAGAGACAGACAGACAGACACATAATATGACATTTGTAATGTATTTATTGTTTTGAAAAATGTTTACTGTTCATTTTTATTGTTTATTTCACTTTTGTATATCATCTACCTCACTTGCTTTGGCAATGTTGACACATGTTTCCCATGCCAATAAAGTCCATTGAATTGAATTGACAGAGACAGATAATAGATAGCTAGATACTGTACATTGATCAGAAGCGGTGTTAATTGGGCGTTGACATTTTTTGTAACCTTCATCACACATCTTCTAACATATTGGGGGGGGGGGGGGGTGTTACCTCCTCTGACAGGCCTGTGGTTAAGTCCTGACATCTTATTTATGCGTTACGATCCTCTCTGTAGTCTGACACTCTAGAAACCACAAACACACAGACCTAGTGGACTCTGCTGTAGCTCTCAGCTCTCAGTGGTGATATGGCTGTTTAGACCTAGTGGACTCTGTTGTAGCTCTCAGCTCTCAGTGGTGATATGGCTGTTTAGACCTAGTGGACTCTGCTGTAGCTCTCAGCTCTCAGTGGTGATATGGCTGTTTAGACCTAGTGGACTCTGCTGTAGCTCTCAGCTCTCAGAGGTGATATGGCTGTTTAGACCTAGTGGACTCTGCTGTAGCTCTCAGCGGTGATATGGCTGTTTAGACCTAGTGGACTCTGCTGTAGCTCTCAGCTCTCAGCGGTGACATGGCTGTTTAGACCTAGTGGACTCTGCTGTAGCTCTCAGCTCTCAGTGGTGATATGGCTGTTTAGACCTAGTGGACTCTGCTGTAGCTCTCAGCGGTGATATGGCTGTTTAGACCTAGTGGACTCTGCAGTAGCTCTCAGCTCTCAGTGGTGATATGGTTGTTTAGACCTAGTGGACTCTGATATAGCTCTCAGCGGTGATATGGCGGCTGTTTAGACCTAGTGGACTCTGCTGTAGCTCTCAGCTCTCAGCGGTGACATGGCTGTTTAGACCTAGTGGACTCTGCTGTAGCTCTCAGCGGTGATATGGCTGTTTAGACCTAGTGGACTCTGCTGTAGCTCTCAGCGGTGATATGGCTGTTTAGACCTAGTGGACTCTGCTGTAGCTCTCAGCTCTCAGCGGTGATATGGCTGTTTAGACCTAGTGGACTCTGCTGTAGCTCTCAGCGGTGATATGGCTGTTTAGACCTAGTGGACTCTGCTGTAGCTCTCAGCTCTCAGTGGTGATATGGCTGTTTAGACCTAGTGGACTCTGCTGTAGCTCTCAGCTCTCAGTGGTGATATGGTTGTTTAGACCTAGTGGACTCTGCTGTAGCTCTCAGCGGTGATATGGCTGTTTAGACCTAGTGGACTCTGCTGTAGCTCTCAGCTCTCAGTGGTGATATGGCTGTTTAGACCTAGTGGACTCTGCTGTAGCTCTCAGCTCTCAGTGGTGATATGGTTGTTTAGACCTAGTGGACTCTGATATAGCTCTCAGCGGTGATATGGCGGCTGTTTAGACCTAGTGGACTCTGCTGTAGCTCTCAGCTCTCAGCGGTGACATGGCTGTTTAGACCTAGTGGACTCTGCTGTAGCTCTCAGCGGTGATATGGCTGTTTAGACCTAGTGGACTCTGCTGTAGCTCTCAGCGGTGATATGGCTGTTTAGACCTAGTGGACTCTGCTGTAGCTCTCAGCGGTGATATGGCTGTTTAGACCTAGTGGACTCTGCTGTAGCTCTCAGCGGTGATATGGCTGTTTAGACCTAGTGGACTCTGCTGTAGCTCTCAGCGGTGATATGGCTGTTTAGACCTAGTGGACTCTGCTGTAGCTCTCAGTGGTGATATGGCTGTTTAGACCTAGTGGACTCTGCTGTAGCTCTCAGCGGTGATATGGCTGTTTAGACCTAGTGGACTCTGCTGTAGCTCTCAGCGGTGATATGGCTGTTTAGACCTAGTGGACTCTGCTGTAGCTCTCAGCGGTGATATGGCTGTTTAGACCTAGTGGACTCTGCTGTAGCTCTCAGCGGTGATATGGCTGTTTAGACCTAGTGGACTCTGCTGTAGCTCTCAGTGGTGATATGGCTGTTTAGACCTAGTGGACTCTGCTGTAGCTCTCAGCTCTCAGCGGTGATATGGCTGTTTAGACCTAGTGGACTCTGCAGTAGCTCTCAGTGGTGATATGGCTGTTTAGACCTAGTGGACTCTGCAGTAGCTCTCAGCTCTCAGTGGTGATATGGTTGTTTAGACCTAGTGGACTCTGATATAGCTCTCAGCGGTGATATGGCGGCTGTTTAGACCTAGTGGACTCTGCTGTAGCTCTCAGCTCTCAGCGGTGACATGGCTGTTTAGACCTAGTGGACTCTGCTGTAGCTCTCAGCTCTCAGTGGTGATATGGCTGTTTAGACCTAGTGGACTATGATGTGACTCAACGTGGTAAATGAGCCTCGTACAACCTATCAGATAGGATGTGACTCAACGTGGTAAATGAGTCTCGTACAACCTATCAGATAGAATGTGACTCAACGTGGTAAATGAGTCTCGTACAACCTATCGTGTCTCACAGTAAATGCGGACTACTGAGCCATGTAGTTAGGTATTTGTGACATGATCATGATGACAGGCATAGATAGGTTCTCTGTGAAGTAGGGAACTGACAAATCACCACACACACACACACACACACACACACACACACACACACACACACACACACACACACACACACACACACACACACACACACACACACACACACACACACACACACACACACACACACACACACACTTCAAAAAGACGCCGGCGGCAGCAGCCAGCCAGGCATCATCAGAGAGAACACTGTCTGCATCCCAAATGGCACTCTGGTCAAAAGAAGTGCACTATAAAGTGAATAGGGTTTCATTTGGGATGCAATTCCTGTCTCATTAGCACAGAGAAACTTCAGCTAATTAAGTCTAGATACTCACTGAGACTGTCTGTTAAGCTGGATAACAATGTGTGTCACATAGATTAGAACAGAGAGAGGGAGGGAGAGAGAGAGAGGGAGGGAGAGATGGAGACAGAGAGAGACACGGAGAGAGATAGACAGATGGAGGGAGGGAGACAGACGGAGGGGGGGGGGGGGGGGGTTCTTCATGTTGATGATCTAGAGGTCTCTTACCCACCCACACAAACCATGATAGATGCTCACATCAAAAGGAACTGCCTTCCGTCTGTTCTCTCTTTTTTTTATCAGTTTGTTGGGCAGATCCATTTCACAACGGCTCCTCCTACCCTTTATCTCCTGTGCCAACGCAGCCTCGTTGAGAGGGGCCACAGTCTAGCACTGTGAGAGAGGCCACAGTCTAGCTCTGTGAGAGAGGCCACAGTCTAGCTCTGTGAGAGAGGGCCACAGTCTAGCTCTGTGAGAGAGGGCCACAGTCTAGCTCTGTGAGAGGGGCCACAGTCTAGCTCTGTGAGAGAGGCCACAGTCTAGCTCTGTGAGAGAGGCCACAGTCTATCTCTGTGAGAGGGGCCACAGTCTAGCACTGTGAGAGAGGCCACAGTCTAGCTCTGTGAGAGAGGCCACAGTCTAGCTCTGTGAGAGAGGCCACAGTCTATCTCTGTGAGAGAGGCCACAGTCTAGCTCTGTGAGAGAGGCCACAGTCTAGGGAAAGGGTGATACCTAGTCAGTTGTACAACTGAATGTGTTCAAATGAAATGTGTCTTCTTCATTTAACCCAACCCCTCTGAATCAGAGAGGTGCAGGGGGCTGTCTTAATCGACATCCACGTCTTCAGCGCCCGGGGAACAGTGGGTTAACTGCCTTGCTCAGTGGCAGAACAACAGATTTTTACCTTGTCATCTCGGGGATTCGATCCAGCAACCTTTCGGTTTCTGGCCCAACGCTCTAACCACTAGGCAGTCTAGCTTGGTGAGAGAGTTTACAGTCTAGGTTGGTGAGAGAGGGCCCAGTCTAGCTCGGTGAGAGAGGGCCCAGTCTAGCTTGGTGAGAGAGGGCCCAGTCTAGCTTGCTGAGAGAGGGCCCAGTCTAGCTTGGTGAGAGAGTTTACAGTCTAGTTCGGTGAGAAAGGGCCCAGTCTAGCTAGGTGAGGGAGGGCCCTGTCTAGCTAGGTGAGAGAGTTTACAGTCTAGGTTGGTGAGAGAGGGCCCTGTCTAGCTTGGTTTGAGAGGAACCAGTCTAGTTTGGTGATAGAGGGCCCAGTCTAGTTCGGTGAGAAAGGGCCCAGTCTAGATCGGTGAGAAAGGGCCCAGTCTAGCTTGGTGAGAGAGGGCCCAGTCTAGCTTGGTGAGAGAGGGCCCAGTCGAGCTTGGTGAGAGAGGGCCCAGTCGAGCTCACTGTGCTATGAGAGCTTTTCTCAGTTTGTCAATTGTATGACCTGTCCTCCTTCTCTTCAAGCAAGCTTTCTGCTTTGCTGATGTTGCCTTCACGTGGTAGACTTGGCGTAGTTGGGTTTGTTTGCACGCATATATTGTCTGTTTAAATATGTTAGTCCTTTAATCTGTGAAGAGGCAGGGTGCTTAGATATGGCCTTTCCTGATTTAGAAATACACACACACACACACACACACACACACACACACACACACACACACACACACACACACACACACACACACACACACACACACACACACACACACACACACACACACACACACAAACACTGATGATGAGAGTATCTAAGTAGCTAAATGCATTCACACACATTTAACAGAAACTACACACAGCCTCCACCTAGATGGACACTGTGTTGTCAACACTGAGAGGGGTTTATGTAGATGGAGAAACTACACACAGCCTCCACCTAGATGGACACTGTGTTGTCAACACTGAGAGGGGTTTAAGTAGATGGAGAAACTACACACAGCCTCCACCTAGATGGACACGGTGTTGTCAACACTGAGAGGGGTTTAAGTAGATGGAGAAACTACACACAGCCTCCACCTAGATGGACACTGTGTTGTCAACACTGAGAGGGGTTTAAGTAGATGGAGAAACTACACACAGCCTCCACCTAGATGGACACTGTGTTGTCAACACTGAGAGGGGTTTAAGTAGATGGAGAAACTACACACAACCTCCACCTAGATGAACACTGTGTTGTCAACACTGAGAGGGGTTTATGTAGATGGAGAAACTACACACAGCCTCCACCTAGATGGACACTGTGTTGTCAACACTGAGAGGTGTTTAAGCAGATGGAGAAACTACACACAGCCTCCACCTAGATGGACACTGTGTTGTCAACACTGAGAGGGGTTTATGTAGATGGAGAAACTACACACAGCCTCCACCTAGATGGACACTGTGTTGTCAACACTGAGAGGGGTTTAAGTAGATGGAGAAACTACACACAACCTCCACCTAGATGAACACTGTGTTGTCAACACTGAGAGGGGTTTATGTAGATGGAGAAACTACACACAGCCTCCACCTAGATGGACACTGTGTTGTCAACACT
>NC_052341.1:5362933-5370433 GCF_016432855.1 Salvelinus namaycush | reverse complement strand
AATGCCCACCCAGCTCACGTCCTGACCAACTAAACAAAGACTAAACAAAGGAAATAAGGTCAGGAACGTGACATGTACATTACCTCACTTACCTCAACTACCTCGTACACCAGCACATTGACCCGTTACTCCTGGTATATAGCTTCGTTATTGTTATTTTTATTGTGTTACTATTTCCTTTCTTTATTTAGCTCATTTGTTTTACTTTTTAACTCTGCATTGTTTGGAAAGGGCTCGTAACTCAACATTTCCCAGTAAAGTCTACTACACCTGCTGTATTTGGCCCATGTGACAAATTAAATTGTATATGATATGATTGATTTAGACTTGGTGCAAGGATATGTTAATTTAGACTTGGTGTAAGGACAGATTCATTTAAACTGGTGTAAGGACAGATTCAGTTAAACTTGGACTAAGGACAGATTCATTTAGACTTGGACTAAAGACAGATTCATTTAGAGTTGGTGTAAGGACAGATTCATTTAGACTTGGTATAAGGACATGTTATTTAGACTTGGACTAAGGACAGATTCATTTAGACTTGGACTAAGGACCGATTCATTTAGACTTGGACTAAGGACAGATTCATTTAGACTTGGACTAAAGACAGATTCATTTAGAGTTGGTGTAAGGACAGATTCATTTAGACTTGGTATAAGGACATGTTATTTAGACTTGGACTAAGGACAGATTCATTTAGACTTGGACTAAAGACAGATTCATTTAGAGTTGGTGTAAGGACAGATTCATTTAGACTTGGACTAAGGACAGATTCATTTAGACTTGGACTAAGGACCGATTCATTTAGACTTGGTATAAGGACATGCTATTTAGACTTGGTGTAAGGACCGATTTATTTAGACTTGGACTAAGGACAGATTCATTTAGGCCATTTTTTGCTACTTTGATGATGGTTTTCTGTTTTCTTGGCTTTAGTGCAATTTTCAATAGCAGCCTACAAAACTGGATGGAATTGTAAATACGGTTATTTAAAAAAAAAATGCCTTTTAATAATAGTTAAAGTTATAATCATAATAATAATCCCTTTTGAACAACATTTTTGCAAATGTTTTTCTAAAACTTTGCTGATCTCTTTAAACAGGTTATCAAGAAATGTTCAATATTTTGGGGGGGAATTCCTTGGATATTGTGTTCCTCTCAAGGTTAATTTTGCAACTCAAAACACCGTCTCCATCTCTGCTTTGTGATTGCTGGGATGTGTTAGCTAGTGAATATACATCGCTCAAAAAAATAAAGGGAACATTTAATCAACACAATGTAACAGAAGTGTGATTGACTTGGAGTTACATTGTGTTGTTTAAGTGTTCCCTTTATTTTTTTGAGCAGTGTATATATTTTAACTTCTTGCCACTATAGGGGGTGCTGTTTTCGCATTAGCATAATTTCCTCTACAGATTAAACTGCCTCTTATTCAATTATTGCTCTTACATATGCATATAATTAATACCATTGGATAGAAAACAATCTATAGTTTCTAAAACCGTTTCAATTTTGTCTCTGAGTTAAACAGAAGTCATTTGACAGCACTTTCCCTGACCAAGAAGAAGAATGCAAGATGTGTATGCTCGCTTCAACGCTCTGCCTATATATGGTCACGCCACCTATGACCCGAAACACACTTCATTCGTCTTCCTCTGGGTGTCAAGAGGACGTCAGAGGAGAAATTTTTTGTTTACCTTGTACTGACGTGAAATAAGACCTATTTCTTTGGCGTGACCGACAACTTCCGGTTCTCTGATTCGCGCTATTTGGAGGTGCGATTGTCTACTGTTTTGCTGCCGTTACGGATGAAAACTATCTCCGTCTCGAAGTTTGTTTGATACATGTGACCATATCATCTTAAGACCCGGCTCAACACTCTAAAACCACAGTAAAACCACCGATGTCTTTATACAAACAATATACACATAATACAATGACAGACCCTTATTGGGCTCACTTCAATCAGTATAGATGAAGGAAGAGGAGACAGGTGAAAGCTATGATCCCTTATTGATGTCACCTGTTAAATCCACTGTAATCAGTATAGATGAAGGGGAGGAGACGGGTTAAAGAAGGAGTTTTAAGCCTTGAGACAATTGAGACGTGGATTGTGTATGTGTGTCGTTCAGATGGTGAATGGGCAAGACATAAGATTTAAGTGTCTTTGAACAGTGTATGGTTGTAGGTGCCAGACGCACCGGTTTGAGTGTGTCCAGAACTGCAACGCTGCTGGGTTTTTCACGCTCAACAGTTTCCCGTGTGTATCAAGAATGGTCCACCACCCAAAGGACATCCAGACAACTTGAAACAACTGTGTGGAATCATTGGAGTCAAAATGGACCAGAATCCCTGTGGAACGCTTTCGACACCTTGTAGAGTCCATGCCCTGACAAATGGAGGCTGGGGAAAAAGGGGTTGCAATTCAACATTAGGAAGGTGTTCCTAATGTTAGCTACGCTGTCCTTATGAACCACATAGCATATCATTACAGCAGTATGGACCGGTATGTTAACTACACTGTCCTTATGAACCACATAACATATCATTACAGCAGTATGTACCGGTATGTTAGCTAGCTACGCTATCCTTATGAACCACATAGCATATCATTACAGCAGTATGTACCGGTATGTTAGCTACACTGTCCTTATGAACCACACAGCATATCATTACAGCAGTATGGACCGGTATGTTAGCTACACTGTCCTTATGAACCACACAGCATATCATTACAGCAGTATGGACCGGTATGTTAGCTACACTGTCCTTATGAACCACATAGCATATCATTACAGCAGTATGTACCGGTATGTTAACTACACTGTCCTTATGAACCACATAGCATATCATTAAGGCAGTATGGACCGGTATGTTAGCTAGCTACGCTATCCTTATGAACCACATAGCATATCATTACAGCAGTATGGACCGGTATGTTAGCTACCCTGTCCTTATGAACCACATAGCATATCATTACAGCAGTATGGACCGGTATGCTAGCTACCCTGTCCTTATGAACCACACAGCATATCATTACAGCAGTATGTACCGGTCTGTTAGCTACACTGTCCTTATGAACCACATAGCATATCATTACAGCAGTATGGACCGGTATGTTAGCTAGCTACGCTGTCCTTATGAACCACATAGCATATCATTACAGCAGTATGTAACGGTATGTTAGCTACACTGTCCTTATGAACCACATAGCATATCATTACAGCAGTATGTACCGGTATGTTAGCTAGCTACGCTATCCTTATGAACCACATAGCATATCATTACAGCAGTATGTAAGTTACCTTACACGTTATGTTGGCTGACAATTTGTTACGCTGTCCTTACTAACCACATGGCATATCATTACAGCAGTATGTACCGGTATGTTAGCTACCCTATCCTTACGAACCACATAGCATATCATTACAGCAGTATGTACCAGAGTGTTAGCTAGCTACGCTGTCCTTACTAGCCACATGGCATATCATTACAGCAGTATGTACCGTATGTTAGCTAGCTACGCTGCCCTTACGAACCACATAGCATATCATTACAGCAGTATGTACCAGAGTGTTAGCTGTCTACCTGTCTTTAGTTGGCTATTTATTCATCAAACTTGCCAGTATATTAACTGTAGGCTATCTAACTACCCAACGTTTATTGACTTGATTATTCCTGTCATTCCTAGCTCAGCTAAATGGTATAGTCGTTGTGAGTGTACCAGAGCGCAATTTGGGGGAATAGATTTGATTTGATTTGATTTATTGACTTGATTATTTCCGTGGTTCTTAGCTAAGTGGTATAGTCGTTGTGCGTTCTCAATGGACATCCGGGTGCTTTCGTAAATTTGCTCTGGCTATCTACTCCAATTTCAGAGCACTCTCGTCCAGAGTGCAGAATAACTGATGAATTTACGAACGCTTAACCACTTTCAACTAGTGGGCACTATTTTTATGTTTGGAAAAATAACGTTCCCAAGGTAAACGGACTATTTCTCAGGCCCAGATTTTAGAATATGCATATAATTGACAGATTAGGATAGAAAACACTCTAAAGTTTCCAAAAACTGTCAAAATATTGTCTGTGAGTATAACAGAACTAATTTTGCAGGCGAAAACCTGAGGAAATCCAACCCGGAAGTGCCTTTTATTTGGAAAAATCCCTGTTCCATTGCCTGCCTTTCGTCCATTTAAAGGGATATCAACCAGATTCCTTTTCCAATGGTTTCCTCAGGCTGTGACCAGGCTTTAGACATAGTTTCAAGCTTTTATTTTGAAAAAATGAGCGAGATCTATCAAAATGCGTCAGGTGTCCTCTGATTAGTTCATGCGCCCGAGAGTTCTAGCTCGACATTTTCTTCTAAAAAATAATATTTTGTCCTCCCTCATCTTAAATGGCACCGACTGCCATTGGTAGAATGTTCTTCTTACATCATTGCAACAATGGCAGTCGGCCCCAGGCCTCAGTGTTCTCAGTCTGATGTACACAGGATGTAGGTGAACACGGGCTGTAGGGGTACACAGGCTGTAGGGGAACACAGGATGTAGGTGTAGTACACAGGCTGTAGGGGTACACAGGATGTAGGGGAACACAGGATGTAGGTGTAGTACACAGGCTGTAGGGGAACACAGGATGTAGGTGTAGTACACAGGCTGTAGGTGTAGTACACAGGCTGTAGGTGTAGTACACAGGCTGTAGGGGAACACAGGCTGTAGGGGAACACAGGATGTAGGTGTAGTACACAGGCTGTAGGGGTACACGGCTGTAGGGGTACACAGGATGTAGGTGTAGTACACAGGCTGTAGGGGAACACAGGATGTAGGTGTAGTACACAGGCTGTAGGGGTACACAGGCTGTAGGGGTACACAGGATGTAGGTGTAGTACACAGGATGTAGGTGTAGTACACAGGATGTAGGTGTAGTACACAGGCTGTAGGTGTAGTACAGAGGATGTAGGTGTAGTACACAGGCTGTAGGGGTACACAGGATGTAGGGGTACACAGGATGTAGGTGTAGTACACAGGATGTAGGTGTAGTACACAGGATGTAGGTGTAGTACACAGGCTGTAGGGGAACACAGGATGTAGGTGTAGTACACAGGCTGTAGGGGTACACGGCTGTAGGGGTACACGGCTGTAGGGGTACACAGGCTGTAGGGGTACACAGGCTGTAGGGGTACACAGGCTGTAGGGGTACACAGGATGTAGGTGTAGTACAGAGGATGTAGGTGTAGTACACAGGCTGTAGGGGTACACAGGATGTAGGGGTACACAGGATGTAGGTGTAGTACACAGGATGTAGGTGTAGTACACAGGATGTAGGTGTAGTACACAGGATGTAGGTGTAGTACACAGGATGTAGGTGTAGTACACAGGATGTAGGTGTAGTACACAGGATGTAGGTGTAGTACACGGGATGTAGGTGTAGTACACAGGATGTAGGTGTAGTACACAGGATGTAGGTGTAGTACACAGGATGTAGGTGTAGTACAGAGGATCTAGGTGTAGTACACAGGATGTAGGTGTAGTACACTGGATGTAGGTGTAGTACAGAGGATGTAGGTGTAGTACACAGGATGTAGGTGTAGTACACAGGATGTAGGTGTAGTACACAGGATGTAGGTGTAGTACACAGGATGTAGATGTAGTACACAGGATGTAGGTGTAGTACAGAGGATGTAGGGGTACACAGGCTGTAGGTGTAGTACACAGGATGTAGGTGTAGTACAGAGGATGTAGGTGTAGTACACAGGGTGTAGGTGTAGTACACAGGATGTAGGTGTAGTACACAGGATGTAGGTGTAGTACACAGGATGTAGGTGTAGTACACAGGATGTAGGTGCAGTACAGAGGATGTAGGTGTAGTACACAGGATGTAGGTGTAGTACACAGGATGTAGGTGTAGTACAGATGATGTAGGTGTAGTACACAGGATGTAGGTGTAGTACACAGGATGTAGGTGTAGTACACAGGATGTAGGTGTAGTACAGAGGATGTAGGGGTACACAGGATGTAGGTGTAGTACAGAGGATGTAGGTGTAGTACACAGGATGTAGGTGTAGTACAGATGATGTAGGTGTAGTACACAGGATGTAGGTGTAGTACACAGGATGTAGGTGTAGTACACAGGATGTAGGTGTAGTACAGATGATGTAGGTGTAGTACACAGGATGTAGGTGTAGTACACAGGATGTAGGGGAACACAGATGATGTAGGTGTAGTACACAGGATGTAGGTGTAGTACACAGGATGTAGGGGTAGTACACAGGATGTAGGTGTAGTACACAGGATGTAGGTGTAGTACACAGGATGTAGGTGTAGTACAGAGGATGTAGGTGTAGTACACAGGATGTAGGTGTAGTACAGAGGATGTAGGTGTAGTACACAGGATGTAGGTGTAGTACAGAGGATGTAGGTGTAGTACACAGGATGTAGGGGAACACAGAGGATGTAGGTGTAGTACACAGGATGTAGGTGTAGTACACAGGATGTAGGGGTAGTACACAGGATGTAGGTGTAGTACACAGGATGTAGGTGTAGTACACAGGATGTAGGTGTAGTACAGAGGATGTAGGTGTAGTACACAGGATGTAGGTGTAGTACAGATGATGTAGGTGTAGTACACAGGATGTAGGTGTAGTACACAGGATGTAGGTGAGCTTCAGAAGGCAGCAAACCACATTTTAGTTTGTTTATTATTGTTTGTTGAAGTGGCTATACTGTGGCAGTCCAATACCCTGTTAAAGGCACTGGACAAAACATATTGCTTTGGACAATAACAGATTACATTTTATTTAAAGTTCCGTTTTGCTATAATGAGTTGTTGTCTATTTTTACAGTGTGACCTTTGACACCGTGTTTTTCTAACTATTCCATGAATGATGATATCAAAGGTTGATAAAGATTCTCTATTAGCGACTGTTTTAGATTCAGAAGAATCCTTAAAGAAGAAGGTCTTGCCCTGAAATGAATTGACAATGATTGGGGTCCTGATCGAGCAAGTCAGAGGTCAGAGGTCAGAGGTTAATGTAATTTCAATTTTAAATGTGTAGTCTAGCGAGACATGTTCTGCCCCCTTCTTCTCTGCAGAGCTTCTCAGTGTGTGTGTGTGTGTGTGTGTGTGTGTGTGTGTGTGTGTCTGAGCGTGTCTGTGTGTGATCATACAGTATCTAATGCATTTGGCTAACTATCTATTAACTAACTAACTATTAGATTCTAACACCACCCCTTTTCATTCTTTATTAGGTCTGATGCCACCGATGGTTTGTCATCCTCCGTTCAGATCTAATATGTCTCTGCTTAACTAAAAGACAAAACATGAATGAGGAATGAATGAGTCACACACACAAACAGACGCGCACACGCACACACTAATACACACACAAACACACACACACACACGCACACATACACACTAAAACACACACAAACACACACACACACGCACACATACACACTAAAACACACACAAACACACACACAATCACACGCACACACT
>NC_052341.1:5357933-5360433 GCF_016432855.1 Salvelinus namaycush | reverse complement strand
TTAGTGTCCTCCTGTATGGCTGTGTGTTAGTGTCGTCCTGTATGGCTGTGTATTAGTGTCGTCCTGTATGGCTGTGTGTTAGTGTCCTCCTGTATGGCTGTGTGTTAGTGTCGTCCTGTATGGCTGTGTGTTAGTGTCCTCCTGTATGGCTGTGTGTTAGTGTCCTCCTGTATGGCTGTGTGTTAGTGTCCTCCTGTATGGCTGTGTGTTAGTGTCGTCCTGTATGGCTGTGTGTGTTAGTGTCGTCCTGTATGGCTGTGTCTATGTTAGTGTCCTCCTGTATGGCTGTGTGTGTTAGTGTCCTCCTGTATGGCTGTGTGTTAGTGTCGTCCTGTATGGCTGTGTCTGTGTTAGTGTCCTCCTGTATGGCTGTGTGTGTTAGTGTCCGCCTGTATGGCTGTGTGTTAGTGTCGTCCTGTATGGCTGTGTCTATGTTAGTGTCCTCCTGTATGGCTGTGTGTGTTAGTGTCCTCCTGTATGGCTGTGTGTTAGTGTCGTCCTGTATGGCTGTGTCTGTGTTAGTGTCCTCCTGTATGGCTGTGTGTGTTAGTGTCGTCCTGTATGGCTGTGTGTTAGTGTCCTCCTGTATGGCTGTGTGTATTAGTGTCGTCCTGTATGGCTGTGTGTGTTAGTGTCGTCCTGTATGGCTGTGTGTTAGTGTCCTCCTGTATGGCTGTGTGTGTTAGTGTCCTCCTGTATGGCTGTGTGTGTTAGTGTCGTCCTGTATGGCTGTGTGTTAGTGTCCTCCTGTATGGCTGTGTGTGTTAGTGTCCTCCTGTATGGCTGTGTGTTAGTGTCCTCCTGTATGGCTGTGTGTTAGTGTCGTCCTGTATGGCTGTGTGTTAGTGTCCTCCTGTATGGCTGTGTGTATTAGTGTCGTCCTGTATGGCTGTGTGTTAGTGTCCTCCTGTATGGCTGTGTGTTAGTGTCGTCCTGTATGGCTGTGTGTTAGTGTCCTCCTGTATGGCTGTGTGTATTAGTGTCATCCTGTATGGCTGTGTGTTAGTGTCCTCCTGTATGGCTGTGTGTGTTAGTGTCGTCCTGTATGGCTGTGTGTGTTAGTGTCCTCCTGTATGGCTGTGTGTTAGTGTCCTCCTGTATGGCTGTGTGTTAGTGTTGTCCTGTATGGCTGTGTGTGTTAGTGTCGTCCTGTATGGCTGTGTGTGTTTGTGTCCTCCTGTATGGCTGTGTCTATGTTAGTGTCCTCCTGTATGGCTGTGTGTGTTAGTGTCCTCCTGTATGGCTGTGTGTTAGTGTCGTCCTGTATGGCTGTGTCTGTGTTAGTGTCCTCCTGTATGGCTGTGTGTGTTAGTGTCGTCCTGTATGGCTGTGTGTTAGTGTCCTCCTGTATGGCTGTGTGTGTTAGTGTCCTCCTGTATGGCTGTGTGTGTTAGTGTCGTCCTGTATGGCTGTGTGTTAGTGTCCTCCTGTATGGCTGGTGTGTGTTAGTGTCCTCATGTATGGCTGTGTGTAGTGTCCGTCCTCTAGGGCTGTGTGTTAGTGATCCTCCTGTATGGCTGTGTGTGTTAGTGTCCTCCTGTATGGATGGTGTTAGTGTCCTCCTGTATGGCTGTGTTTTAGTGTCGTCCTGTATGGCTGTGTGTTAGTGTCCTCCTGTATGGCTGTGTGTTAGTGTCCTCCTGTATGGCTGTGTGTTAGTGTCGTCCTGTATGGCTGTGTGTTAGTGTCCTCCTGTATGGCTGTGTGTGTTAGTGTCCTCTGTATGGCTGTGTGTTAGTGTCCTCCTGTATGGCTATGTGTGTTGGTCGTCCTGTATGGCTGTGTGTTAGTGTCTCCTGTATGGCTGTGGTATTAGGTCGTCCTGTATGGCTGTGTGTTTTAGTGTCCTCCTGTATGGCTGTGTGTTAGTGTCGTCCTGTATGGCTGTGTGTTAGTGTCCTCGTATGGCTGTGTGTATTAGTGTCATCCTGTATGGCTGTGTGTTAGTGTCCTCCTGTATGGCTGTGTGTGTTAGTGTCCGTCCTGTATGGCTGTGTGTGTTAGTGTCCTCCTGTATGGCTGTGTGTTAGTGTCCTCCTGTAGGCTGTGTGTTAGTGTTGTCCTGTATGGCTGTGGTGTGTTAGTGTCGTCCTGTATGGCTGGTGTGTTAGTGTCCTCCTGTATGGCTGTGTGTGTTAGGGTCCTCCTGTATGGCTGTTGTGTGTTAGTGTCGTCCTGTAGGGCTGTGTGTTAGTGTCTCCTGTATGGCTGTGTGTTTAGTGTCCTCCTGTATGGCTGTGTGTTAGTGTCGTCCTTATGGCTGTGTGTTAGTGTCCTCCTGTATGGCTGTGTGTTAGTGTCCTCCTGTATGGCTGTGTGTTAGTGTCCTCCTGTATGGCTGTGTTCCTGTAGTGTGTGTAGTGTCGTCCTGTATGGCTGTGTGTTTAGTGTCCTCCTGTATGGCTGTGTGTTAGTGTCGTCCTGTATGGCTGTGTATTAGTGTCGTCCTGTATGGCTGTGTGTTATTGTCCTCCTGTATGGCTTGTGTGTAGTGTCGTCC
>NC_052341.1:5264187-5357833 GCF_016432855.1 Salvelinus namaycush | reverse complement strand
TGTGGTTGTTAGTGTCCTCCTGTATGGCTGTGTGTTAGTGTCCTCCTGTATGCTGTGTGTTAGTGTCCTCCTGTCTGGCTGTGTGTTAGTGTCCTCCTGTATGGCTGTGTCGTGTTAGTGTCGTCCTGTATGGCTGTGTGGTTAGAGTCGTCCTGTATGGCTGTGTGTTAGTGTCCTCCTGTATGGCTGTGTGTGTTAGTGTCCTCCTGTATGGCTGGTGTGTTAGTGTCCTCCTTATGGCTGTGTGTTAGTGTCGTCCCTGTATGGCTGTGTGTTAGTGTCCTCCTGTATGGCTGTGTGTATTAGTGTCGTCCTGTATGGCTGTGTGTTTTAGTGTCCTCCTGTATGGCTGTGTGTTAGTGTCGTCCTGTATGGCTGGTGTGTTAGTGTCCTCCTGTATGGCTGTGTGTATTAGTGTCCGTCCTGTATGGCTGTGTGTTAGTGTCCTCCTGTATGGCTGTGTGTGTTAGTGTCCTCCTGTATGGCTGTGTGTGTTAGTGTCCTCCTGTATGGCTGTGTGTTAGTGTCCTCCTGTATGGCTGTGTGTTAGTGTCCTCCTGTATGGCTGTGTGTGTTAGTGTCGTCCTGTATGGCTGTGTGTGTTAGTGTCCTCCTGTATGGCTGTGTGTGTTAGTGTCGTCCTGTATGGCTGTGTGTTAGTGTCGTCCTGTATGGCTGTGTGTTAGTGTCCTCCTGTATGGCTGTGGGTTAGTGTCCTCCTGTATGGCTGTGTGTTAGTGTCCTCCTGTATGGCTGTGTGTTAGTGTCGTCCTGTATGGCTGTGTGTTAGAGTCCTCCTGTATGGCTGTGTGTGTTAGTGTCCTCCGGTATGGCTGTGTGTTAGTGTCGTCCTGTATGGCTGTGTGTTAGTGTCCTCCTGTATGGCTGTGTGTGTTAGTGTCCTCCTGTATGGCTGTGTGTTAGTGTCGTCCTGTATGGCTGTGTGTGTTAGTGTCGTCCTGTATGGCTGTGTGTGTTAGTGTCCTCCTGTATGGCTGTGTGTGTTAGTGTCGTCCTGTATGGCTGTGTGTTAGTGTCCTCCTGTATGGCTGTGTGTTAGTGTCGTCCTGTATGGCTGTGTGTATTAGTGTCCTCCTGTATGGCTGTGTATTAGTGTCCTCCTGTATGGCTGTGTATTAGTGTCGTCCTGTATGGCTGTGTGTGTTAGAGTCGTCCTGTATGGCTGTGTGTGTTAGTGTCCTCCTGTATGGCTGTGTGTTAGTGTCCTCCTGTATGGCTGTGTGTTAGTGTCCTCCTGTCTGGCTGTGTGTTAGTGTCCTCCTGTATGGCTGTGTGTGTTAGTGTCGTCCTGTATGGCTGTGTGTTAGTGTCGTCCTGTATGGCTGTGTGTTAGTGTCCTCCTGCATGGCTGTGTGTGTTAGTGTCCTCCTGTATGGCTGTGTGTGTTAGTGTCCTCCTGTATGGCTGTGTGTTAGTGTCCTCCTGTATGGCTGTGTGTTAGTGTCCTCCTGTATGGCTGTGTGTGTTAGTGTCGTCCTGTATGGCTGTGTGTGTTAGTGTCCTCCTGTATGGCTGTGTGTGTTAGTGTCGTCCTGTATGGCTGTGTGTGTTAGTGTCGTCCTGTATGGCTGTGTGTTAGTGTCCTCCTGTATGGCTGTGGGTTAGTGTCCTCCTGTATGGCTGTGTGTTAGTGTCCTCCTGTATGGCTGTGTGTTAGTGTCGTCCTGTATGGCTGTGTGTTAGAGTCCTCCTGTATGGCTGTGTGTGTTAGTGTCCTCCGGTATGGCTGTGTGTTAGTGTCGTCCTGTATGGCTGTGTGTTAGTGTCCTCCTGTATGGCTGTGTGTGTTAGTGTCCTCCTGTATGGCTGTGTGTTAGTGTCGTCCTGTATGGCTGTGTGTGTTAGTGTCGTCCTGTATGGCTGTGTGTGTTAGTGTCCTCCTGTATGGCTGTGTGTGTTAGTGTCGTCCTGTATGGCTGTGTGTTAGTGTCCTCCTGTATGGCTGTGTGTTAGTGTCGTCCTGTATGGCTGTGTGTATTAGTGTCCTCCTGTATGGCTGTGTATTAGTGTCCTCCTGTATGGCTGTGTATTAGTTTCGTCCTGTATGGCTGTGTGTGTTAGAGTCGTCCTGTATGGCTGTGTGTGTTAGTGTCCTCCTGTATGGCTGTGTGTTAGTGTCCTCCTGTATGGCTGTGTGTTAGTGTCGTCCTGTATGGCTGTGTGTTAGTGTCCTCCTGTATGGCTGTGTATTAGTGTCGTCCTGTATGGCTGTGTATTAGTGTCCTCCTGTATGGCTGTGTGTTAGAGTCCTCCTGTATGGCTGTGTATTAGTGTCGTCCTGTATGGCTGTGTATTAGTGTCCTCCTGTATGGCTGTGTATTAGTGTCCTCCTGTATGGCTGTGTGTTAGTGTCCTCCTGTATGGCTGTGTGTTAGTGTCCTCCTGTATGGCTGTGTGTTAGTGTCCTCCTGTATGGCTGTGTGTGTTAGTGTCGTCCTGTATGGCTGTGTGTGTTAGTGTCCTCCTGTATGGCTGTGTGTTAGTGTCGTCCTGTATGGCTGTGTGTTAGCGTCCTCCTGTATGGCTGTGTGTTAGTGTCCTCCTGTATGGCTGTGTGTTAGTGTCGTCCTGTATGGCTGTGTGTGTTAGTGTCCTCCTGTATGGCTGTGTGTTAGTGTCCTCCTGTATGGCTGTGTGTGTGTTTATTAGAGAGATCTCCTGGCCCATATTGATGGCTGTGTGTGTGTTTATTAGAGAGATCTCCTGGCCCATATTGATGGCTGTGTGTGTGTTTATTAGAGAGATCTCCTGGCCCATATTGATGGCTGTGTGTGTGTGTGTATTAGAGAGATCTCCTGGCCCATATTGATGGCTGTGTGTGTGTATTAGAGAGATCTCCTGGCCCATATTGATGGCTGTGTGTGTGTGTATTAGAGAGATCTCCTGGCCCATATTGATGGCTCTGTCCGTGTGCCTGGCCTGAAGCAGATTCTCTCTCTCTCTCTCTCTCCCCCCCCCCCCCCCCCCTGTCCGTCCATCATCGGTCCCACCCGAGAGCGGGCATGAAGAGAAAGAGCGGCGTCACCAGAAAGAGGGGCCCCGCTGTGATCCAGGCGCTCTGAAGTTCCGGAAAGGAAAATTTCTATGATGGATGAGTCCTGGAGGTCTGGACTCTGTGGTGACCAGGACTAGATGTGCTCCTGTAGACCTGGCCAGACTGTAGACCTGGCCAGACTGCAGACCTGGCCAGACCGTAGACCTGGCTAGACTGTAGACCTGAGCAGACTGTAGACCTGAGCAGACTGTAGACCTGACCAGAACGTAGACCTGACCAGACTGTAGACCTGAGCAGACTGTAGAACTGACCAGACCGTAGACCTGGCTAGACTGTAGACCTGAGCAGACTTTAGACCTGACCAGACTGTAGACCTGAGCAGACTGTAAACCTGACCAGACCGTAGACCTGACCAGACTGTAGACCTGAGCAGACTGTAGACCTGAGCAGACTGTAGATCTTACTAGACTGGGGAGTGAGACCAGAAATAGAGAGTACTGAGTACTCAGATTCAGTAAGATTCTGCTGTGTTTTGGAGAGTGAGGGTGTAAGAAGTCGCAGACTCTGAGACATTAAATTGGCACCTAATTTTTCAGCACAGTAGGGAATCTATGGGTGAAACATTATCTCATACAATTAATTTAATTTCGATCACATTGGGATTTGTCATCTTCTACAGATGATGCTGTGGGTGTTGTGGGGGGGGGGGGGGGGGGGGGGGGGGGGGGTCAGGTAACTAGCTGATTTACAGGCTGTATAACTTTCATATCTAAGTGTCTCGGGTTACGGGGCTAGTTGTTTTCTGTATTTCTCCTTTTCCCTTTCCGTTTGTATTCCTCCCACATCACATCCTTTAATGTTCACTGAAAACATACGAACACCATTAGATACTATATACACTACATACGAACCCCATCTGTATGCATTGCAACTCTTTTGCCGTGTGATCAAACACTACGTGATTCTGAACTTCTGAATTCAGTGCAGTAGTAGTGAGCTTTACCTTTATAATGTTAGAGAGAGAGAGACTGAGAGACACAGACTGAGCGACAGAGACAGAGAGCGAGAGAGAGAGAGAGACACATACTGAGAGACAGAGAAAGAGAGAGAGACAGAGAGAGAGACAGTGAGAGAGACACCGAGAGAGACTGAGGTGACAGAGAGACAGAGACTGAGAGAGAGACAGAGAGACAGAGACAGAGCGAGAGTGTGAGAGAGAGAGAGAAACACAAGGACACAGAGACACAGAGACAGAGAGACAGAGACAGAAACAGAGAGAGACTGAGACAGAAATGTAAGAGACTGAGACAGAGACAGAAAGAGACTGAGACAGAGACAGTCTCTCTGTGTTTCTGAGACAGAGACAGAGACAGATTACCTTGAAATATACAGTACATCAGCATTAATCTCTGAAAAATCCTCTGCAGTATCATCAACAGCAGACTCCAACATTTCCTCAGTGAAAACAATGTCCTGAGCAAATGTCAAATTGGCTTCTTACCAAATTATCATACGACAGACCACGTATACACCCTGCACACCCTTATTGACAAACAAACAAAACAAAACAAAAGCAAAGTCTTCTCATGCTTTGTTGATTTTCAAAAAAGCTTTTGACGCAATTCGACATGAGGGTCTGCTAAACAAACTGATGGAAATCAGTTTTGAGAGGAAAGCATATGATATTATAAAATCCATGTACACACACAACAAGTATCCTGTTAAAATTGTCAATAAACACACAGATTTCTTTGCTCAGGGCTGTGGGGTGAGCCAGGGATGAAGCTTGAGCCCCACACTCTGCAGCATATAGTATATCAATGAATTGGCGAGGGCACTAGAACAGTCTGCAGTATCCGCCCTCACCCTACTGAACTCAGAAATCAAATGTCTATTGTCTAATGTCTAATGTCTATCTGGACTTCTGTCCCCAACCGAGGAGTGCCTACAGCAGCACCTAGATATTATGCACATATTCTGTCAGACTTAATAGTGAATCTCAGTAAGACAAAAATAATGGTGTTCCAAAAAAGGTCCAGTTGCCAAGACAACAAATACCTGATGCCCGAACAACCGAGCTCACAAATAATTATACCTACCTTGGCCTAAACATTAACACCACAGGTAACGTCCACAAGGCTGTGAACAATTTGAGAGACCAGGCAAGAAGGGCCTTCTATGCCATCGGAAGGAACATATAACTCAACATTCCAATTCAATCAGTTATAGAATCCATTGCCCTCTATGGCTGTGAGGTCTGGGGTCCACTCACCAACCAATAATTCACAACATGGGACAAACACAAAATGCTGACACTCTGCATGCAGAATTCGGCAAAAATATACTTTGTGGCCTCCCGGGTGGCGCAGTGGTCTAGGGCACTGCATCGCAGTGCTAACTGCGCCACCAGAGTCTCTGGGTTCGCGCCCAGGCTCTGTCGCAGCCGGCCGCGACCGGGAGGTCCGTGGGGCGACGCACAATTGGCATAGCGTCGTCCGGGTTAGGGAGGGTTTGGCCGGTAGGGATATCCTTGTCTCATCGCGCTCCAGCGACTCCTGTGGCGGGCCGGGCGCAGTGCGCGCTAACCAAGGGGGCCAGGTACACGGTGTTTCCTCCGACACATTGGTGCGGCTGGCTTCCGGGTTGGAGGCGCGCTGTGTTAAGAAGCAGTGCGGCTTGGTTGGGTTGTGCTTCGGAGGACGCATGGCTTTCGACCTTCGTCTCTCCCGAGACCGTACGGGAGTTGTAGCGATGAGACAAGATAGTAATTACTAGCGATTGGATACCACGAAAATTGGGGAGAAAATGGGATAAAATTTAAAAAGAATTTAAAAAAATATATATATATACTTTGTGTACAACAATTAGGACTATACCCACTAGTTATCAAAATCCAGCAAAGAGCTTTTCAATTCTACAACCACCTAAAATGACGCAATGCCCACACATTCCACCACAAAACCCTCAACTACAGAGAGATGAACCTAGAGAAGAGTCCCCTCAGTCAGCTGGCCCTGGAGCTCTGTTGACAAACACAAACAGACCCCACAGAACCCCAGGACAGAAACACATTTAGACCCAACCAAATTATGACAAAGCAAACTATTTGACACACGGGAAAGAATCAACCAAAAAACAGAGCAATTTGGAAAACTATTTGGCCCTAACCAGGGAGTACACAGTGGCAGAATACCTGCCATATTCAACGTTATTCTGTACTCTGGCACAGTCGGACGAGAGGGCTCTGAAATTGGAGTAGAGAGCCGGAGCGAATTTACCAGCTACATCTATCAACAGTTGTCCCAGTGACATCATGAACATTCTATTGAAATGGTTACTTGCATAGTGGAGTCTTTTGTTAACTTCTTCTGGCTGCAAGCCCGAAGCCGGGCACAATATGACAACAGCCACTTCAAGTGCAGGGCGTGAAATTCAAAATATATTTTTTTGAAATATTTAACTTTCACACATTAACAAGTCCAATACAGCATATGAAAGATAAATATCTTGTGAATCCAGCCAACATGTCCGATTTTTTTAATGTTTTACAGCGAAAACACCACATATATTTATGTTAGCTCACCACCAAATACAAAAAAGGACAGACATTTTTCACAGCACAGGTAGCATGCACAAAGCCAACCTAACTAACCAAGAACCAACCAAACTAACCAAGAAACAACTTCATCAGATGACAGTCTTATAACATGTTATACAATAAATCTATGTTTTGTTCGAAAAATGTGCATATTTGAGGTATAAATCAGTTTTACATTGCAGCTACCATCACAGCTACCGTCACAAATAGGACCGAAGCAGCCAGAGTAATTATAGACACCAACGTCAAATACCTAAATACTCATCATAAAACATTTCTGAAAAATCGATGGTGTATAGTAAATTAAAGACAAACATCTTGTGAATCCAGCCAATATTTCCGATTTTTTAAGTGTTTTACAGCGAAAACACAATATAGCATTATATTAGCTTACTACAATAGCCTACCACACTACCGCATTCATTCATCAAGGCACGTTAGCGATAGCAATAGGCACGTTAGCGATAGCGAATAAACCAGCAAAAGATATATAATTTTTGACTAACCTTGATAAGCTTCATCAGATGACAGTCCTATAACATCAGGTTATACATACACTTATGTTTTGTTCGAAAATGTGCATATTTAGAGCTGAAATCAGTGGTTATACATTGTGCTAACGTAGCATCTTTTTCCCAGAATGTGCAGATATTTTTATGGCACTCAACTATTCTGACCAAATAACTATACATAAACGTTACTAAAAAATACATGTTGTATAGGAAATGATAGATACACTAGTTCTTAATGCAATCGCCGTGTTAGAATTCTAAAAATAACTTCATTACGACATCCAGCTTAGGTATAGCGAGAGAGTACCCAAAATCTGGGCGCAAACGACTATTTCACATGTTCAACAGATATATGAAATAGCATCATAAAATGGGTCCTACTTTTGATGATCTTTCATCAGAATGTTGTACAAGGGGTCCTTTGTCGGGAACAATCGTTGTTTGGATTTAGAATGTCCTCTTCTCCAGTCAATTAGCACGGAAAGCTAGCAAAGTGGCGCGAAGCTCTCCTTCCTGAACAAAGGCACGCAACGCCTAACGTCCCGAATAAATTTCAATAATCTAATAAAACTATATTGAAAAAACATACTTTACGATGATATTGTCACATGTATCAAATAAAATCAAAGCCGGAGATATTAGTCGTCCATAACGACAGCTTATCAGAAGGCAAATCCAGGTCCCTTCACGCGCTCTCCAGAAAACAGGAAACTGGTGACACGTCATGCCGAGAGCTATTATTCGACCCCAGATCAAGTTACACACTCCATTTCTTCTCTCACTGCCTGTCGACATCTAGTGGAAGACGTATGAAGTGCATCTATACTAATAAATATCAAGGACATTAATAGGCAGGCCGTAGAACAGAGCATCGATTTCAGATTTTCCACTTCCTGTCAGGAAGTTTGCTGCAAAATGAGTTCTGTTTTACTCACAGATATAATTCAAACGGTTTTAGAAACTAGAGAGTCTTGTCTATCCAATAGTAATAATAATATGCATATTGTACGAGCAAGAATTGAGTACGAGGCCGTTTGAAATGGGCACCTTTTATCCGGCTACTCAATACTGCCCCTGCAGCCCAAACAGGTTAAGACATGTAGCTAACTAGCTAAACAATGAACCATAATCCCAACTCATGACATTACTACCCTGCATGAATCTGTGTGTAGCTAACCAACCAGGTTCGATGTTAGCAGGCTAACATTAGGCTGTAACTAGCAAATCAAATGGCTCTGAGATACAAATACTATTACTTCACAGATCATACACATAATGTTAGCTAGACAGCCAGCCAGCTAATGTTAGCTAGCTAGCTAACAGTATACAGTAAAACAACATTCTTACTAAATTAGAAATGTGTAATATCTGAAAATGTTCCTAGCTAGACTATCTTACCCGTATACATGGATGGACGCTTCTCCCTCTGTCACAGATGCCATGGTTGCCCTTAGTTTGAAGATGTAATCCGGAGACAGGTGTTTTCTTCATGTCCTTTGCTATCATACTCTAATTCTACTGATTTCAAATTTCTGTCCTCCAGAAAGTGGAGAGCAACACTTACACAGTTCTACTACGTGATGTCTTTTACCTACTACTCATACTGACCAGCTCATGTTATAGACAGAATCATGCTGCATGGCAGACAAATCCGACCTCATCTCTCGGCATGTCCAGCCGAGAGACTCATTATCTCAGCCGATCATGGCTAGCGAGAAGGTTACTGACTTTTTCTGTGGCGTAACCAACTAGTTTCGTAATTTAATAATTGTATTCTTATATACAGATGGCATACAAGTTTGTTATTAAGGCACATGAAAGTTCACGTATTCGAGAAGGCAGTTCTGCCCAAAAAATGCATTTGGATATCTGTCTCCTTGTCTTTGTGTCTGTCTCCTCCTCTTTGTGTCTGTCTCCTCCTCTTTGTGTCTGTCTCCTTGTCTTTGTGTCTGACTCCTCCTCTTTGTGTCTGACTCCTCCTCGTTGTGTCTGACTCCTCCTCTTTGTGTCTGACTCCTTGTCTTTGTGTCTGACTCCTCCTCTTTGTGTCTGTCTCCTTGTCTTTGTGTCTGACTCCTCCTCTTTGTGTCTGACTCCTCCTCGTTGTGTCTGACTCCTCCTCTTTGTGTCTGTCTCCTCCTCTTTGTGTCTGACTCCTCCTCTTTGTGTCTGTCTCCTCCTCTTTGTGTCTGACTCCTTGTCTTTGTGTCTGACTCCTCCTCTTTGTGTATATCTCCTCCTCATTGTGTCTGTCTCCTTGTCTTTGTGTCTGGCTCCTCCTCTTTGTGCCTGCAATGTCACCCGCTGGTCCTCTCCGTCTGCATTCTCTCCTGATCTCGGTCTCTTCTCCATTTCTCTCTCCCCAACCCTACTTTGACCCCATATGTTCTGCAGTACTTTGACCAGAGCGCACGTGTGTGTGTGTGTGTGTGTGTGTGTGTGTGTGTGTGTGTGTGTGTGTGTGTGTGTGTGTGTGTGTGTGTGTGTGTGTGTTGATGCGGTAGCACAAAAAAGGGCTCTGATGACACCTCCTTCGCAGGATCTGCCCAAACCTTCACCACTGGCTCTGCCTCTTGAGTGGAGGCCAGATAGCTGGCTCGATGAGATGCCTTGCATTCGGGCACCACCCCCAGATGGGGAAGAGGGCAAGTCATCGACGGAACGGGAAAGAGCTAGGCTAACAGTAGAATTTGAATGGGTCAAACTGATGCAAGAGTTGGGGATAGAGGATGCATCTGTCATTAGTAATGTTTCACAGTGACATGTCAAACTGACACTTTACAGAAATAGCTAGCCACAAAGTGAGAATGTGACTCAGCACTAAAGCTGACCTGGTCCCGAAAAGAGTATATAAGGAGAATGCCTACGGATCCCTTTTACGGGATCACTTTCCTACACAACCGCTAGAATTGCAGGGCGCCAAATGCAAAAATATTACAAAAAATATTTATAATCATGCAATCACAAGTGAAATATACCAAAACACAGTTTAGCTTGTTGTTAATCCACCTATCGTGTCAGATTTTGAAAATATACTTTACAGCGAAAGAAATCCAAGCTTTTGTGAGTGTAGCTTTCAATGCTACAACAAGCTAGCCTTATATTAGCTTGGTTAGCTTGGTCACGAAAGTCAGAAAAGCAATGAAATGAATCACTTACCTTTGATAATCTTCGGATGTTTCCACGAGTAACTGGGAGTCACGAGACTCTCAGTTACACAACAAATGTTATTTTTGTTCGATAAATATTACTTTTATCACCAAAAAACGCCATTTGGGTTGCGCATTATGCTCAGAAAATCAGAGCCGTGTTCCGTTCGACAAATTCCAAAAAGTATCCGTAATGGCCGTAGAAACATGTCAAATGTTTTTTATATAATCAATCCTCAGGTTGTTTTTGACAAACAGAATCGATAATATTTCAACCGGACCATAACCTATTCATTCAGGGACGAAAGGAAAATGGGGAGCCCCTCTCGCGCGCGCAGGAACAATTCGGAGGACACTTGACTAGTTTTGAAAAAACTTGTTCATTTATCAAAATAAAAGCCTGAAACTATGTCTAAAGCCTGGTAACAGCCTGAGGAAGCCATTGGAAAAGGAATCTGGTTGATACCCCTTTAAATGGAGGATAGGCGGGCCAGGAAACACAGATTTAAAAATAAATAAATATCACTTCCGGGTTACATTTTCTCAGGTTTACGAATGCAGAATAAGTATTGTTATACTCACAGACAATATTTTGACAGTTTTGGAAACTTTGGAGTGTTCTACGATCTGGGCCAGAGAAAATGTCCGTTTAAGTTGGGCACGTTATTTTCAACAACAAAAAAATCTGACCCCTAGCGCTAAGAGGTTTTAAAGAGGACATGATAGTGCTACTTGACTTATCACCGACAGACAGCGCGTGATACTTCAACTATCATCAACCTAAAAGGTAATATCTGACTTTCATACTCTAGAACAATTGTATCTCTTGACTTCTGATTTCTGAACGAGACATACTGAGACAACTACCCTGTACACTCCTCGCGCTGAATATATCCACCTAATAGGAGTGGATGAATAGCATCAGTGGTGTTATGAAGGGTCTTGATCTCGAACCGTTCTCTTCACTAATTAGTAAATCATAGTGCAACTTCTAGTAGGAGAAACAGATGCATATCTGACTTTCATACTCTAGAACAATTTTATCTTTTGACCGCTGGTTTTTTGGGCGAGACCTACTGAGACAACTACCTTGTACACTCTTAGTGGTGTTACAAAGGGTCTTGATCTACGAAAGCAGTCTCGTTACTAAATATAAAAAAGAAAAAAAGGTCATAGTACAACTTCTAGCAGGAGAAACAGATACTGAGTAATTGGCTATACCGGTAGAGCGAATTGTGAGTTGAAGAACATAGTCTCTGGGAATCAACCAGGTCAACCTACGCGAAGGTAATTAACCGCTTGTTGTAATACATATATAAGGCATTAATAGTAGTAAGTGTTTTGATGATGTTTGATGTTATAGATTAAGGACCAAAAAGAAAATGTAATAACGTGTACAACTGTGTGAATTGCAAACATTGAATAAAAAGTAGAAACTAGATCCAAAGCCCTAGGGGAGAGAACGCCTTTGACACTCCCAATCTAGGGTAATGAGGCTAGTTTCTACACTAAAGACAATATAATGGTTTGGACAGAATACTAATTTTATTGTAACAGATATCCTCTGTATTAATATTCAAGTAGTATTAGTCGACGGACATAGACTGTAAATCGTAACCAAGTTATAGCTGGCGTGAGTCTAGATATAAGAGCATACAAAGGAAAAGTGAAAGTAAAACAAGAGGTACTCTAAGTCTGATTAATATTATCTAAGACCCCGAAAAAAAAGCCTAACGGCATCAAATAAGGCTAGTCTCTGAATAAAGGGGAGGATACATAACCAGGTCAGTCCGTCGGACCTGTGAGTCACCTGTTGGCCGGGTGACATAAGAACTTGAGTGAGACGACTTGTGTCACTCTCGACGGGGGTACCTTAACGGTCTTATAGCAAAATCCCCTACCGCGACATTGTGTGTGTGTGTGTGTGTGTGTGTGTGTGTGTGTGTGTGTGTGTGTGTGTGTGTGTGTGTGTGTGTGTGTGTGTGTGTGTGTGTGTGTGTGTGTGTGTGTGTGTGTGTGCGTGTGTGTGTGTGGAGACCTTGTAAAGGAGTGCTTGTGCTAGATGCTTTATTCTCAATCAGCCATGTTCACCCAGCATGACAAATTTAAAATGGACATAGTGGGGTGACACATACACACACACACACACACACACTCCTAAATGGGGCTCACAATATTATACTCATAATTACGTCCAGAAATCAATTGAAGCAAATGAAAGTGATTTGGTGCTAGCCATGCTTTGCTAATTGCATTGTTAAAAGGTTTTGATGCATCCATGATAGATATGAACCTCTCTACAGAGGAAATCTATAATGCTATCACATGGAAATAGGTGAAGGAAGAAATGTTTTTTGTCAATAGAGAAATATAAGGCATGAATTGGTGCACAACCAGTGGCGAAAAATCATTCAGGGCAAATTTTGATCCCCACATTTTTGGGGATGTCAGTTTTTTTCCCGTTTTTTTTTTGGCATTAACCTCTATGGGATCGGTTATGTCATTTTAGGTGCAAATTTTTAAAAAAGAGTCCGATCCTTTTTAATAGGTGTCAGATTGCAAACATTGATAACAAAAATAAACATCTTTGAGTTAATAAATCCACATTAAAAACATGGTCTCTTTTTCGCTTTCTTGAGTAAGACTGCTCCAAAATACAGGTGTTTTCAGCTCAGTGCTTTCTGTGGTGGTGGGGCAGCCAGCAGAATATACAGAGCGTAGGGGTTGGTAATGTTCTCTAGTTGCGCCGTGATTGGCTCAGTGTTCTGTCACTCATGGGGACCCTACGTCACTGCCAATTCTAAGGGTAGAGCTCGAAAATTCAAGCACCTTGGGTCCTGCCATAGAGTTATATTAGAAGTGCCCATCCAAGAAGGCTCAAGGTCATTGGCCACAGATAAAATTATGTCAAGTCACGTTATATCTACAGTAGCTTTGGTTGGACTGATCATGTCAACATCATACTTTCAAAATCTTAGCTAACAGTCATCATTATGAATCAAGTCGACAATCTACTGGCAAATTATTTTCAATCCTTGTCATATGAAGAGAAATAATGAAGATAAATTATAGATAAAATGTATTGGTGCTCATTGGACATAAACATTACACAACAAGTTGGAAATCGCAAATTCAACAATGAGCGGATGGAAAGAATCAGTGGCTAACTGCAAGCATTGCCAAGCAATCACTAGCCTGCTATTCAGTGGAGTGGGCGTGTGGTCCCAAGTCTGGGTTTAAGGGTCTCATTTCCAAGCTTAAAATGATAAACATTCAACATTGGCCATGCTGTAAATCCAGCATGTTTTCTGCCGCGCTCAAAACAACTGTTAGTGTGGAAGTTCAAGACAACTGGGAACTCTGGGGAAAAACTAGTGTCGACTGGGTAAATACATTTTGAACAGTCATCTATCTCGGAATTGTAAGTCGGGAACTGTGGCCTCTCTGGAGCTACGACCTGAAGATCACTGACATCATCATGATTCTACCTTGTTTCTTTTCCCGAGTTCCCAGTTGTCTCGAAGCACCATAAATCCAGATAATGACAGACTTTGATGACAATGTTTGATGACAAAATTTGCCCACGAAGGATCACCGAGCCACCTTCTTGTTCAAGTGAGCACAGCACAACATGGTGAGTCCAAAACGGATTTAATAAATTATGTAATATGCCAGGGAGATATGTATACCTCAGCTAAGAAAGTAACACTAAATATATTTGTGTAGTAAGCTGGTAGTAGCCCATGTGCCTCACCCTTATAATTTGGTCTATTTTCCCCTCTTAATTTTACCTACTGTTCTGACTTGGTTGTGCACATGTAGCCTATAACCTGTTTTAGAGAAATGTAACGCTTTCATTGCCTGCTTATATGCCCCCTTAATTTATCCTACGGTTCTGCCTTGGTGTACAGGGAGAACACTGCAAGAACAGCCCATGTTATGAATTCTGTACATTTCAAAAGTGCTTAACAAATAGTTATATTGACTACGTCTGTCCTAGCTCGCTCATTAATATCTTAATCGAAAATACTGATTGCCTCTGATCCGCTTGTTGTCCCTTTATGCCATAGTTTGTACATCTCAACTGTCCGTAGAAACCACATTTGTTTAACCTCTCTGGGATATGTGGGATGGTAGCATCCCACCTGGCCAACATCCAGTGAAAATGCAGAGCGCCAAATTCAAATAAATTACTATAAAAATGTAACTTTCATGAAATCACACATTCAATATACCAAATTAAAGCTACACTTGTTGTGAATTCAGCCAACGTGTCAGATTTCAAAAATGATTTACGGCGAAAGCAAACAATGCTATTATCTGAGGATAGCACCCCAGCTAACAATCACAGACCATCATATTTCAACACTCCCGGCGCGACACAAAACGCAGAAATAAATATATAAATCATGCCTTACCTTTGATGAGCTTCTTCTGTTGGCACTCCAATATGTCCCATAAACATCACAAATGGTCCTTTTGTTCGATTAATTCCGTCGATATATATCCAAAATGTCCATTTATTTGGCGCGTTTGATTCAGAAAAACACCGGTTCCAACTTGCACAACGTGACTACAAAATATCTCAAAAGTTACCTGTAAGCTTTGTCCAAACATTTCAAACTAATTTTGTAATACAACTTTAGGTATTTTTTCATGTAAATAATCAATAAAATTGAAGACGGGATGATCTGTGTTCAATACCGGAGGAAAACAATGTGTAGCATGCTTTCTGGTCACGCGCCTCTAACAAACAGTAGACTTCACTGGAGCCTCATTCTGAACATGGCTACTTCTTCATTTCTCAAAGGAAAAACCTCAACCAATTTCTAAAGACTGGTGACATCCAGTGGAAGCGATAGGAACTGCAGGAAGGTCCCTTAGAAATCTGGATTCCCAATGAAAACCCATTGAAAAGAGAGTGACCTCAAAAAAAAAATCTGAATGGTTTGTACTCGGGGTTTTGCCTGCAAATAAGTTCTGTTATAGTCACAGACATGATTCAAACAGTTTTAGAAACTTCAGAGTGTTTTCTATCCAATACTTATAATAATATGCATATATTAGCATCTGGGACTGAGTAGGAGGCTGTTTACTCTGGGAACGCTTTTCATCCAAACTTGAAAATGCTGCCCCCTATCCTAGAGAAGTTAATAAGCAAGTCAGCCATATCAGCTATGTTTTTTTAGAAGGTAGTAAATGAGGCTGAATGAACTGTTTCGCTGCCAGACAAGGCTCCGCTGATAGCCAGGTGTAGCAGTGGTAAGCTGTTGGGACTCTGCTGTTGGGAATCTGATGTTGGGACTCTGCTATTGGGACAGCTTTATGTAGGCCCTAACAAGTTGTGGGAACCGTCTGTCACCATTATAGTCCATTTAATGTATTGTTTAGTGTTGTGTAGTGGCTTTGCTGGCATTCATATCCCAACAATTTTGGGGGTTTTCCCCACCAAGATGAACCTCTGGGTAGCGTCTCACCTCGTCAACAGCCAGTGAAACTGCAGGGCGCCAAATTCAAAACAACAGAAATCCCATAATTAAATTTCCTCAAACCTACAAGTATATTACACCATTTTAAAGATACACTTGTTGTAAATCCAGCCCCAAGTCCGATTTCAAAAAGGCTTTACGACGAAAGCAGACCAAACGATTATGTTAAGTCAGAGCCAAGTCACAGAAAAAAACTGCCATTTTTCCAGCCACGGAGAGGAGTCACAAAAAGCAGAAATAGTGATCAAATTGATCACTAACCTTTGATGATCTTCATCACATGACACTCATAGGACTTCATGTTACACAATGCGTGTATGTTTTGTTCGGTAAAGTTCATATTTATATCCAAAAATCTGAGTTTACATTGACGCATTATGTTCAATAGTTCCAAAACATCCGGTGATTTTGCAGAGAGCCACATCAATTTACAGAAATAAAAGAGAGTCACACACTCGTTTCGGCATCACTGTCTTCAGGGTGGCCGTCAGTTTATTATGCTGTAGATTGGTAGTGTATACATTGGCTACAACTAGGACCTTCTATATCTGTAGTGATGCTTATCTCGCTCATTTGTGTTGTAGACAACACTGAGACCAAAGCAAGGTCACGAGAAGCCTTACCATTTCACTAACAACACCTTTAAACTCATTCAGACTCTGTTAAATACAGCCACCGGCCCGTTTATTAGGAACACCCGTCTAGTACTGGGTTGGACCCACATTTGCATCCAGAACAGCCTGAATTATTCAGGGCATGGATTCTACAAGTCAGAAACATTCCACAAGGATGTTGATCCATGCTGACATGATGGCTTCACGCAGTTGCTGAAGATTGGAAGGATGGGTCCATGGACTCATGCTGCTTACTTCAAATCCTAACTCTGACTTCAGCATGACACAAATGGGACCGGGATTCGTCGGACCAGGTGATGTTTTTCCACTCCTCAGTTGTCCAGTGTTGGTGACCGGGTGCCCACTGGAGCTGCTTATGATAGGAGTGGAACCCGGTGTGATCGCCTGCTGCAATAGCCCATCCATGACAAGGACCGACGAGTTGTGCGTTCTGAGATGCCGTTGTTGTACTGCACTGTTATTTGTCTGTTTGTGGCCCGCCTGCTAGCTTCTTAGGTCTAGGGTCTAGTTTCCCGAATTTCCGCCTGACTGACGTGCCCAAAGTAAACTGCCTGTTACTCAGGCCCAGAAGCCTGGATATGCATAAAATTGGTAGCATTGGATAGAAATCACCTTGAAGTTTCTAGAAATGTAAAAAATAATGTCTGAGACTATAACACAATAGATATGGCAGGTGAAATTCCAAAGAAAAACCAACCGGAAACCAGAGCGTTGGTGACTGTAACTGTGCTGTTGGAAACATTTGCAATACGCTTTGTTGCCGACGTTTACTGACACTGGACATATTCAACCGGTGTTGAGCGTTCAAAATTGCATCAGTCATTCTGCGCTCTGGCACACTAAGACGAGAGTCTTTTGTTAAGAAATGTAGCTAGATAGCTAGCTAGGTCAACAATGAACCCCAACGCATGATGTGACGTTAGTTATCGAGCCAGCCAGCTAACGTTAGCTAGCTAGCTAACAGTACACATTATACGTTATCAAAATTATAGTGGAGTCTTTTAATAAGACATGTAGCTTAACTAGCTAAACAATGGACCATAATCACAACTCATGACATTACTACCCTGCATGAATCTGCAGGTAGCTATAACTAGTCAAGAGATCTCAGAGATGTGTCTGAGATACGAAGAATAAGATCATACACAACGTTAGCTAGAGACCCAACCAGCTAACGTTAGCTAGCCAACAGTACACTTTAACTTGACATTAGGTTTCTGTAATTTTACTATGTGATACATTAAAAAGAAGCTGTGTTTGACACGATAACCTAACATACTGACCAGCTCCAGTAGACAGACGAGTGCAATATGGTAGACCAATCCAAACTCATCTCTCGGCATGTCCAGCCCACTCATTATCTCAGCCAACCATGACTAGCGGGAAGGTTGCTCACTTTTTCTGTGGCTAAACCAACTAGGCTCATAATTTAACTATTTTATTCGTATTTACAGATGACATACACGTTTGATATTAAGGCACATGAAAGTTCACATGTTCGAGAAGGTATTTCTGCCAAAATATGCATTTTGATAAAAAAAAAATTTTTTACATTCAAACAGCTCTCCTGTTAAGTCATGACTTGCAATATACATCTAGTTTCCCGAATTGGTTCACATTTGCCATTCTCCTTTGACCTCTCTCATCAATGATCTGTTTTCTCCCACAGGACTGAAACTGACTAGATGTATTTTGTATGTCACACTGTTCTCGGGAAACCCTAGTCACTGTTCTGTGTGAAAGGCCCAAGAGGTCAACCATTTCTGAGATACTAGAACTGGTGCTCAAAGCTGCTTAGGTCACTTGTTTTGCCCATTGTAACATTCATTCAAACAGTAACTGATTGCCTTGATACTTGTCTGCCTGCTTTATATAGCAAGGCACGTCCTCGTGTTACGTCCGTTGTTCGAAAGAGACCAAGGTGCAACGTGGTAGGCGTTCATTTTACTTTATTTTAAAATGACACCAAAAAAAACAACAAAACACAAAACGAACATAAAGGTCTGTAGCGCTAAACAGCAACTATACAAAGACAAGATCCCACAACTTAAGGTGGAAAAAAGGGCTGCCTAAGTATGATCCTCAATCAGAGACAACGATAGACAGCTGCCTCAGATTGGGAAACATTACCCGGCCAACAAAGAAATAGACAAACTAGAATGCCCACCCAAATCACACCTAACCAAAAGATAAATAAAAAGGCTCTCTCAGGTCAGGGCGTGACACCTCGTGACTCACTGTCTGTAAGAGCGATCCATTTCTGTGAATGGCCGGTGACTATATATCGCTCTCTCTCTCTCTGAGATGAGGAAATAGAAGCCTCACACAAGCCATGTTTCTAATTAGCCTGGTCCCAGATCTGTTTGTGCTGTCTTGCCTACTCCTATGCTGACAATTTTATTTTATTTAACCTTTATTTAAAAAGACTCTTGAGGTTAGAAACCTATTTTTTGAGGTGGACCTGACACGAGGTCAGCAGGAAGTAGTCTGTCTGCACACATTAACACAAGAACACAATACTATATATTAAAAACATATTTTTTCTCCTATCAGAGTTTTAAACCCAGACAGACACCCTCTCCTCCAGTTTTAAAGTATTTTGTAGCTCTTTCCAAGACCAAGGATTGTTTCCCCATTTCAGTCCTTGGAACTGTGAATGAGAGCACTGAGGCTGAAGGATTGTGATGTTGTTGTTAGTGAGGAGATATGTAGGCAGTAGTACAAGCACGGCCTTGTACACAAATATGTACCGGTGCTTAAACCTTCTGGCATGAAAGGAAGGCCACTTCACCATGTTGTATCGTTCACAGTGATGGGTGAGTGGTCTTGCATTAGTTATGAACCTAAGTGCTCTGTGATACACCTTACTTAAGAGTGCTGGCAGAGGCTTGCATGTAAGTGATGTCACCATAACCCAACACAGAGAAAAATCGCCCTTGCACAAGATCCTTCCTTAAATAGAAAAACAAGATTAGTTGTCCATTTACAGTAAGAAAAAATCTGCAAATGACTCCATTTGTCGGCTTTGAGGATAAAAAAAGGACAAAGGACAAAAAAAACAAGTACTAAGTCTTTGTGTCATTCAGAAAGGTGGAAGAGTTGTTTCTGAATGTCCTCAAAAGCCAGACAAGTCCTGAAGAATTAGGAGGAGACATTTGAGTCGTCAGCATACAGATGGAGTTTTTTTTTAGAGTTGACATTTCTTCCAACATCATTTATATAAAAAAGGACCTTAAATGGACTCTTGAAGGACTCTTTTCATGAGCTGTCAAAACTCTTATGTCATACCCTCCTGTGACACACGCTGGGTTCTGTAAAACAGGTAGTTTTGGTTACAATCCAATGCTCCATTTTTTTCTAATCTACACTCTTAAAAATAAAAGTGCAAATTGGAACCAAATAAGTATCTTGAGAGGAATGCCATAGAGAACCATTTTAGGGTCTCTGAAAAACCATGAATGGTTCTTTGAAAACCATAAAGAAATCCCAAAACAGAAATGTTTTCCCCTCCGGGACCAGAATTGAATAGTCTTGCTGTAGGGTTTAAAACCTTATTTGCATCTTTCTCATGTTGCCTTTTGAGTGAATTTTGATTTACCAGTGCAACCCATGACTGTGTTTGCTAGAGACATGGTTTTTGCATTCATTTTCAGGCTTAATGAGATCTTAAGTGAATATGTTGTCATTAAAATTGTATTCTTTAAGACAATGTATACTGCACAAGGCTTTCTTTTGAGTGCTTAGTTTTACCCTAATACAGTGACATGAATCACATAGTTTACAGGCCATATCAGACCTGCAACCTGTACTCAGAATGACCGCCAGGGTTGAGAAAATTAAAGACTAAGCCATGAAATTACCTTAAACATCTAAACTGGAATAACCATTCCAGTAACCGCTGCAATAAGTCCAGGTAAGCTTGGAATAGTTTAGAAAAATGTATGTTATTTATATTTGAGTAGTATACGATTAATTAATCAATGTACATGAAAAAAAATCAATGTACATGAAAAAATATGAAACAAACTATTCTAAAAACCAAACATTAGAGCATGCTGGGAAATATGATAATGATGGGTGTGGTTTTGGTTCAACTCCGGTCATTACCCTGAACAAGGCAGTTAACCAACTGTTCTTAGGCCGTCACTGTAAATAAGACGTTTTTCTTAACTGACTTGCCAAGTAAAATAAAGGTAAAATAAATAAAAATAAATTACAGTTTTTTTTTATTGCTTTGGCACTATCTTCAAAACTATAGGCTATTTTTGCAAAAATATACACACTAACCACGAAACCTTACACCAAACCAGCGAAACATTATACATATCTAGCAAAAGCAAACAATTCTAGGAAAACTCACAATCTCTTTAAAACTTCTTATGGCTGCAAGGGGCAGTATTGAGTAGCCAGTTAAATCGTGCCCATTTCAAACGGCCTCGTACTCAATTCTTGCTCGTACAATATGCATATTATTATTACTATTGGATAGAAAACACTCTCTAGTTTCTAAAACCGTTTGAATTATTTCTCTGAGTGAAACAGAACTCATTCTGCAGCACATTTCCTGACCAGGAAGTGTAATGTCAGAAATCGATGCTCTGTTCAACTTCCTGCCTATACATGGGCATGATACGTAAGAGTCTACGTACACTTCATACACCTTCCCCTGGTTGTCAAGAGGTGGTGAGAGAAGAAATTTCGTGTTTATCTTGGTCTGAGGTGGAATTAAAGCTCTTTGTATGACGTGACCGTCCATTTCCTGTTTCTGGAGCGCGCGAAAGGGGACATGGATTTGCCTTCTGTTTAGCTGTCGTTATGGACGACTAACATCTCCGGTTTAGATTTTATTTGATACATGTGACCATATCATCGTAAAGTATGTTTTTTCAATATAGTTTAATCAGATTATTGACATTTTTTCGGGAGTTTTGCCGTGTTCCGTTCTCTGACTTTGTTGACGTTGGAGAGATCCGTGCCACTTGGCAAGTGCCCATGCTAAATCAAGAGGGAAATTTGCCATTCCAGATCCAAACAACGACTGTTCTGTACAAAGGACACCTTGTCCAACATTCTGACGGAAGATCACCAAAAGTAAGAAACATTTTATGATGCTATTTCTAATATCTGTCGTGCATGTGAACTGGTCGTCGGCGCCCAAGTGTTTCTGGCTATTGTGGCTACGCTAATATAACGCTATATTGTGTTTTCGCTGTAAAACACTTGATAAATCGGAAATATTGTCTGGAATCACAAGATGCCTGTCTTTCAATTGCTGTACACTATGTATTTTTCAGAAATGTTTTATGATGAGTATTTAGTTATTTGGCGTTGGTGTCTGTAATTTTTCTGTCTGCTTTCGGTGCAATTTCTGACTGTAGCTGCAATGTAAACTATGATTTATACCTGAAATATGCACATTTTTCTAACAAAACATATGCTATACAATAAATATGTTATCAGACTGTCATCTGATGAAGTTGTTTCTTGGTTAGTGGCTATTTATATCTTTATTTGGTCGAATTTGTGATAGCTACTGATGGAGTAAAAAACTGATGGAGTAAGAAAAGTGGTGTCTTTTGCTAACGTGGTTAGCTAATAGATTTACATATTGTGTCTTCCCTGTAAAACATTTAAAAAATCGGACATGTTGGCTTGATTCACAAGATGTGTACCTTTCATATGCTGTATTGGACTTGTTAATGTGTGAAAGTTAAATATTTAAAAAAAATATCTTTTGAATTTCGCGCCCTGCACTTTGAGCTGGCTGTTGTCATAAGTGTACCGACGTCGGGCTTGCACGCCAAACAGGTTAAAAGAAAATCTGTTTTTGCATCAATACAGTTCACACAAACTATCATTTGAATAAGCACACGAAGCACCAACTAGGCATTGACAGTATAAATGAAAAACACTTGTGGCTTTTGCTTTTCACTGTGTGCAGGGCATAGCAGTTTGCAATAAAGTTGTGTCATACATGTAGTAAACACACATACACACAGGTGATTTTTTTTCTTTCCACATGTGTAAAGTATGGATGTGTATTCCCGAACATAACACACTATCAAAACAAATAAGGTGATTTTTTTTCTTTCTTTTTTTTCTCAAAATGTTCAAACAACAAAATCCTCAAATAACAAAAGCGAAGAAGAAAACAAAAACATTTGTGCTAGAAAAAAAAGAACAGAAAAAAATGTGCCTTCATCTCTTCTTCTTTGTGAGTCTGGCCAGGAGACTTCATCCACTTCACATGCAATGTTGTCTTGAGCTAGGCTGCGTGGAAAGTATCACCTGGAGTGCCGTATCCAGGCCTGGCATGACCCCTGATCCATGTCTCCACAAGCCTCCTCCATTGCCTGTAGAAGAGGTATGTGTTGGTGGGGCTGGCGATCATACACCTTCCAACACCATGCAGAGAAGAATTCTTCAATAGGACTCAAGAACGGAGAGTATGGGGGGACATTGAGTGCGATGAGAAGTGGGTGACCTATGAACCAATTGCAGCCCGGTGGAAACTAACATTGTCCCAGATGATAACGTACCTGGGCTGCTCTGGTCATTAGGCATTAGTCTGTGTCCATAAATGTGATATTGTGTGCAGGGTTGTATGGGCCTAGGATTGCATGATGGTGAAGGACGCCGTTTTGACTAATAGCTGCACACATTGTTATGTTGCCACCAAGTTGTCCCGGGACGTTGATGATGGCACGTTGTCTGATGATATTTCTGCCGCGGCCCCTTGTTTTTGCAAGGTTGAAAACGACCTCGTCCACATATATTAGCTCATGATGCACTGCATCTGCTTCAAGCTCCATGACTCTCTGAAAGAGACAAGACAATGTAGCACAGTAGGAAAAGACAGGGATCAGTCAATATGATGTAGTACCATACACTTCCAGATGCAGTACCAATGATAGGATAGTATAGCTTACCTGCACTTATTCATATCTCAGTTGTTTTACACGGTCTGAGTTTCTTTCGAAGGGGACTCTGTACAGCTGCTTCATCCTAATTCTATTGCGTTTCAGTAGACGAGACCGTGCAGAGAGACTCACTCTGTTGACATTGTGGAATATGGTGTTATCTACCATTTTGTGGTCCTGCCATTCTCTGAGTCTGATGCAGTTATTTGCATTGACCATATTTACAATGTGGGTCTCCTGCTCTGAGGTGAACAGTCGACCTCTTCCACCAGATACTGGTTTTCTTGCAGTTGTGTAAAAACATTTGAATGGTTTCAGTGATCCTTCTCATTATGAACGTACAGTGAATATAACTGTACCAGTAAGACTACAGCACTTAGTTACTTACCGGTTCTCATTTTGAAATATTCGGATGATACCTGCAACAGTATAGCAGCTCAGATTTGGTTGAACCCGTTGCCCAGCCTCCCTCATGCTCATCCCATGGTTGACAACATGGTCAACCACAGTCACTGTGATTTCATCACTTATTGTGTTCCTGACTCCCCTTCCTCTTCCTCTTCCCCGTCCTACTTCACCTCTTCCTTCTTCTCCTTGTCCTCCACCTCTTACTTCTTCACTTCCACATCCTCCTCTTCCTCTTCCTCCTCCCCGTCCTCCTGTAGTTCTCACCCCTCTTACTCTCTGTCCAATATTGGCCTCTATTGTTGTCCGAACCAAATGTTTACCTGTGGCCTATTTATAGTGCTGAAGCTCTGATTTGTAACTGAACTCAGTATCTAAAAGTGTTTTTACATGAGTCAATGTGGAAAGGCAATTGGCGAAATAGTGTAGCAACGTAGAGACCAATGTTCCCAGTTTTGCCACAAGTGTGATATAAAATTACAACCTGAGTGTAAAGTAGAGAATGTGCATTCAGTTTGGCAACACTTGGTAAATGCATTGGCTACAAGTCTTAACGGTTTCAGAGATTGTGCTTCAATAATCACTGTTAGTGTTTCAGCATTCAGAAAAAAACAACTGTAACACCAACACAATTATTATAATGTTTTTTACACCACAAGAAATGTTACATTGAAAAATCTACGCTAGTTTAACATTAGAACCGCTGGGCCTCGAGGAACCCTCTTTCAAGCTAACGAGCAGTCATTTTGACTTCAAAATTATAACAGTATAATTAATCATTTGTTTATATGCTATAGCCAAAAAATCAGCAATTGTTTATGAAGGTCTTTTGGTAAAATTAGAATATGAAAACAAGAATACACACTCCCATTTGCATTAGATTATATTACTTTTTGTAAAAAATGTAAGTTTTAAAAAAGCACTAAATATTTAAGTGTTCAATCAATTTTATTTGAAGACTGCCTTTGTTACAACTATGAAAACATATGTTGGAACACAGTAACAGCTTATTTTTTATAATGACAAAATAAACAAAATACCTCAACCACCAAGACGCACGGTCAGCAAGACGCGGTCAAATGATAAAAACACCAGTAGCATAAAAATCATTATAAGCACCAAGTGTGCTTGATAAATAGTGAAAATCAGCACAAAAGCAATAATGGTGTCACACCCTGGCCTTAGTTATCTTTGTTTTCATTTATTATTTTAGTTAGGTCAGGGTGTGACATGGTGAATGTATGTGTTTTTGTAGTGTCTAGGGTGGTTGTAAGGTTAGGGGGTTTATTAGAGTAGTTGGGTTTATGTTTAGTATAGAAGTCTAGCTGTGTCTATGGTTGCCTGAAGGGTTCTCAATCAGAGACAGATGTCATTAATTGTCTCTGATTGGGAGCCATATTTAAGGCAGCCATAGGCACTAGGTTTTTGTGGGTAATTGTCTGTGTCTATGTGTAGTGGTTGTGTCAGCACTATCTGGATTTATAGCTTCACGGTCGTCTGTTTGTTGTTTAGTTTCATTTTTCTTCTTAAAATAAAGAGAAGATGTATTTTTCACGCGCTGCGCCTTGGTCCAATCTCTCTCCCTTCGACGACCGAGACAGAATTACCCACCAATCCAGGATCAAGCAGCGTGATAAGCGGCAACAGGAGCAGCGCAAGGAGGAATGGCAATGGGAGCGTAATCTGGACTACACAACATGGGAGGAGATCGACAGGTGGGCGATCGACCCAGGGCGAGTGCCAGAGCCCGCATGGGATTCTCTGGCGCAGTGCGAGGAGGGATACCGGCGAATGGAGGCAGCACGACGACGCGGTAGGAAGCCTGTGAGTCAGCCCAAAAAATTTATTGGGGGGGGAGCTTAGAGGTAGTGGGCCGAGGGCAGGTAGGAGACCTGCGCCCACTTCACAGGCTAACCGTGGAGAGCGGGAGTACGGGCAGACACCGTGTTACGCAGTAGAGCGCACGGTGTCTCCTGTACGTGTTCATAGCCCGGTGCGGGTTATTCCACCTCCCCGCACTGGTAGGGCTAGATTGGGCATTGAGCCAGGTGCCATGATGCCGGCTCAACGCGTCTGGTCTCCAGTGCGTCTCCTCGGGCCGGCATACATGGCACCAGCCTTACGCATGGTGTCCCCGGTTCGCCTACATAGCCCGGTGCGGGTTATTCCACCTCCCCGCACTGGTCGGGCGACGGGGAGCATTCAACCAGGTAAGGTTGGGCAGGCTCGGTGTTCAAGGGAACCAGTACGCCTGCACGGTCCGGCATTTCCGGCGCCACCTCCCCGCCCCAGTCCAGTTCCACCAGTGCCTACACCACGTAACAGGCTTCCAGTGTGTCTCCAGAGCCCTGTTCCTCCTCCACGCACTCGTCCTATGGTGCGTGTCTCCAGCCCGGTACCACCAATTCCGGCACCACGCACTAAGCCTCCTGTGCGTCTCCAGAGTCCTGTGCATCCTGTTGCTGCTCCCCGCACTAGCCCTGAGATGCGTGTCCCCAGCCCGGTACCACCAGTTCCGGCACCACGCACTAGGCCTAATGTGCGTCCCCAGGGTCCAGTATGCCCTGTTCCTTCTCCCCGCACTAGCCTGAAGGTGCGTGTCCTTAGCCCGGTGCCTCCAGTTCCGGCACCACGCACCAGGCCTACAGTGCGCCTCATCCGGCCAGAGCCATCCGTCTGCCCAGTGCCATCTGAGCCATCCGTCTCCCCAGCGCCATCTGAGCCATCCGTCTCCCCAGCGCCATCTCAGCCATCCGTCTCCCCAGCGCCGTCTGAGCCATCCGTCTGCCCCGAGCCATTAGAGCCGCCCGTCTGTCCCGAGCCGTCAGAGCCGTTAGTCAGTCAGGAGCCGCTAGAGCCATTCGTCAGTCAGGATCTGCCAGAGCCGCCAACCAGACAGGATCTGCCAGAGCCGCCAACCAGACAGGATCCGTTCCTCAGTCCGGAGCTGCCGTCCCTCAGTCCGGAGCTGCCCCTTATCCTGGTGCTGTCCCTTATCCTGGTGCTGCCCCTTATCCTGGTGCTGCCCCTTAGTCCGGTGCTGCCCCTTAGTCCGGTGCTGCCCCTTAGTCCGGTGCTGCCCCTTAGTCCGGTGCTGCCCCTTAATCCAGTGGGGTTAAGTTGGCGGGTGGTCAGTTGGAGGAGGCTACGAAAGCGGGTAGTGACTATGGTGGGGTGGGGACCACGACCAGTACCAGAGCCGCCACCGTGGACAGACGCCCACCCAGACCCTCCCCTAGACTTTATGCTGGTGCGCCCGGAGTTCGCACCTTAAGGGGGGGGGGTTATGTCACACCCTGGCCTTAGTTATCTTTGTTTTCATTTATTATTTTAGTTAGGTCAGGGTGTGACATGGTGAATGTATGTGTTTTTGTAGTGTCTAGGGTGGTTGTAAGGTTAGGGGGTTTATTAGAGTAGTTGGGTTTATGTTTAGTATAGAAGTCTAGCTGTGTCTATGGTTGCCTGAAGGGTTCTCAATCAGAGACAGATGTCATTAATTGTCTCTGATTGGGAGCCATATTTAAGGCAGCCATAGGCACTAGGTTTTTGTGGGTAATTGTCTGTGTCTATGTGTAGTGGTTGTGTCAGCACTATCTGGATTTATAGCTTCACGGTCGTCTGTTTGTTGTTTTGTTTCATTTTTCTTCTTAAAATAAAGAGAAGATGTATTTTTCACGCGCTGCGCCTTGGTCCAATCTCTCTCCCTTCGACGACCGTGACAAATGGCATTATAATGAATATAATTATAATTATGACAGCAGTCAAAAGAGGTCAATTATTTATACGTTGGATTCCATGGCCATCTTTTTCCAGGTGTTGCGTTTTGGTTTATTTATCATCATAACAGAGGTCTCTCTGAGGTGATCCCATGACATGGTTTCGCCAAAGAAAGTTATCCCAAACATCTGACCCAAAAGCTCTCCATACCATGCCTTCAGAAAGTACTCATACACCTTGAACTATTCCACATATTGTTGTGTTACAGGCTGAATTCAACATTGATTAAATATATGTTTGTGCCACACAATATCCCCATAATGACAAAGTGAAAACTTGTTTTGAGACATTTTTACTACTGTATTGGAAAGACAGACATATCTCGTTTACATAAGTATTTACAACCCTGAGTCGATACGTGCTAGAATCACCTTTCTGGGTAAGTCTCTAAGAGCTACGCACACCTGGATTAAACAATATTTTCACATTATTATTTGTTGTATTCTTCAAGCTGTGCCAAGTTGTATGGAGATCATTGCTAGACAGCCATTTCTAAGTCTTGCTGTAGATATTCTGGCCAATTTAAGTCAAAATTGTAACTAGGCCACTCAGGAACATTCAATGTCGTCTCGGTAAGCAACTCCCGTGTATATTTGGCCTTGTGTTTTAGGTTGTTGTCCAGCTGAAAGGTGAATTAATCTCCCAGTGTCTTATGGAAAGCAGACTGAAAGCAGGTTTCCCTCTAGGATTTCCCCTGTGCTTAGCTCTTTTCTGTTTATGTTTATCCTTAAAAAAACTCTAGTCCTTACCGATGACAAGCATATCCATAACATGATGCAGCCACCACCATGCTTGAAAATAGGAGGAGTGGTACTCAGTCATTTGATGTGTTGGATTTTCCCAAAACATAATGCTTTGTACTGTATTCAGGACATAATGTGAATTCTTTTGCCACATTTTTTGCTGTTCTACTTTAGTACCTTGTTACAAACATGATGCATGTTTTAGAATATTTGTATTCTGTACAGGCTTCCTTCTTTTCAATCTGTAATTTAGGTTAGTATTGTGGAGTAACTGCAATGTTCTTGATTTATCTTCCGTTTTCTCCTGTTACAGCCATTAAACTCTGTAAAAATGTTAAAGTCACCATTGGCCTCATGGTGAAATCCCTGAGCAGTTTCTTTCCTCTCCGGCAACTGAGTGAGGAAGGACGCCTGTATCTTTGTAGTGACTGGGTGTATTGATACACCATCCAAAGTGTAATTAATAACTTCACCATGCTCAACGAGATGTTCAATGTCTGTTTTTTTTTACCTATCTACCAATAGGTGCCCTTCTTTGCGAGGCATTGGAAAACCTCCCTGGTCTTTGTGGATGACTGCTTGACTGAAGGATCTTACAGATAAGTGTGTGTGTGGGGTAGAGAGATGAGGTAGTCATTCAAAATCATTCAACTTATGTGACTTGTTAAACACATTTTATTACTCCTGAACTTATTTAGGCTTGCCATAACAAAGGGCTTGAATACTTATTGACTCAAAACGTTTCAGCTTTTCGTTTTTAATACATTTTTGTAAAACATGCAATAAACGTCATTCCACTTTGACATTACGGGGTATTGGTGTGTAGGCCAGAAACACGACATCTGAATTTAATCCATTTTAAATTCAGACTGTAACATAACAAGGTAAAGAGGTGGATAGCCTACACTCTCTTTCCAACGAATGCTCCAAGGACATACAGGATTGAAATGAAAGTTTCACCAAGGCAGGTCATACAGGCTCAGGTCTTACAGGCTCTAGTTTAGTCGCACCTGGACTACTGTTCAGTCGTGTAGTCAGGTGCTTAGAAGGACTTGGGAAAATGTGTATTTAATTGGCTCAGAACAGGGCAGAACGGCTGGCCCTTGGATGTCTACAGAGAGCTAATATTAATAATATGTCAATCTCCCATGGCTCAAAGTGGAGGAGAGATTGACTTCATCACTACTTGTATTTGTGAGAGGTGTTTGACAGCAAAGAGCTGTCCGTTTAAATGACTAACACACAGCTAGGACACCCATGCATACCCCACAAGTCACCAGAGGTCTATTCACAGTCCCCAAGTCCAGAAGAAACTATGGGAGGTGCACAGTACTACATAGAGCCATGACTACATGGACCTCTATTCCACATCAGGTATGTAATGCAAGCAGGAGAATCATATTTAAAAAACAGATAAATATACATCTTATAGAACAGCGGGGACTGTGAAGCAACACAAACATAGGCACAGACACATGCATACACACACACACACACACACACACACACACACACACACACACACACACACACACACACACACACACACACACACACACACACACACACACACACACACACACACACGATAACATACACACTATACACACACATACACATGGATTTTGTGTTGTAGATATGTGGTAGTGGAGTAGGTGCCCGAGGGCACATATTTGGTGTGTTGTGAAATCTGTTATGAATGTATTATAATGATTTTAAAATTGTATAACTACCTTAATTTTGCCGGACCCCTGGAAGAGTATCTGCTGCCTTGTCAAGAACTAATGAGGATCCGTAATAAACCCCAGGATGAGTAGCTGCTGCCTGGGCAGGAACTAATGGGGATCCATAAAAAAAACCAGGAAGAGTAGCTGCTGCCTTGGCAGGAACTAATGGGGATCCTTGATAAACCCCAGGAAGAGTAGCTGCTGCCTGTGCAGGAGCTAATGGGGATCCATAATAAACCCCAGGAAGAGTATCTGCTGCCTTGGCAGGAACTAATGGGGATCCCTAATAAACCCCGGGAAGAGTAGCTGCTGCCTGGGCAGGAACTAATAGGGATCCATAATAAACCCTGGGAAGAGTAGCTGCTGCCTGGGCAGGAACTAATGGGGATCCATAATAAACCCCAGGAAAAGTAGCTGCTGCCTGGGCAGGAACTAATGGGGATCCATAATAAACCCCAGGAAGAGTAGCTGCTGCCTTGGCAGGAACTAATGGGGATCCATAATAAACCCCAGGAAGAGTAGCTGCTGCCTTGGCAGGAACTAATGGGGATCCATAACAAACCCCAGGAAGAGTAGCTGCTGCCTTGGCAGGAACTAATGGGGATCCATAATAAACCCCAGGAAGTGTAGCTGCTGCCTTGGCAGGAACTAATGGGGATCCTTAATAAACACCAGGAAGAGTAGCTGCTGCCTCGACAGGAACTAATTCTCATCCATAATAAATACAAAAATACAAAACGTTTCCAGCTGGCTGTCACGTTCTGACCTTAGTTCCTTTTTTATGTCTTTGTGTTTGGCATTGTTTTTTGCTTGAGATGTACGGCCTTCTCTCTCAGTGAAGGCATTTTGTACTGATAATTGGCCGGTATATTGTTAGATATTACTGCACTGTTGGAGCTAGAAACACAAGCGTTTCGCAAACACCCACAATAACATCTGCTAAATATGTGTATGAGACCAATAACATTTGATTTGATAGCATTGTCAACAGCTTGTTCTGTTCAAACAGTGCCGTACTTTCCTCTCCCCTGTCTCACGTTTCATTTGGTGGTGGCACCTGGTATGCCGTTCTGTCTTTTTATGCACCTCGGAGGTGTAGAATCAGAATAATCATCAGAGCTGTCATGACTGATTTTCTCTGAATCGTTTTCGATCAGATCTGGTAGCAGAGCTAACGCAGCATGTGCCTCCATTCATCTAGGTCTTCTTGCCATCGTAAATTGGCAATTTGCTGTGTGCTATGAAACGGACAGATCTGCTGGCTTCCATACATTTCAATAAACTTTTATGATTCTGAAGAACCGTAGATGCCACGTCAAGAACCCCACACTTAAATCAAAGGTTCTTTATCGGGCATGAGTTCTCCAAGGAACCTTAAAAGGTCCCCAACAGTCATTCTGATTCATGTAAAATACCCTTTTGAGCGACTCAAATATCACCCATAATATTTGAGAAAAAGTAATTTTTCTCTCACGGCTAACTACCAGGAAGTTTGAAAAGACAGGCTGAGCGGGCGAGGAGCTTATATTCATGAGCTCGTCTTGACTGACACCTCTTTGAAACGCCTATGTCAAGCAACTTGGATGCAGGGAGCAGTGTTGCAGTACAATCATCTCAGGCAAATTTGGTGATACCCTAACCAACTCAAACAACATTGAAATTGCATCAATGATGTCAAATGTTTTTATACATCTCCCATTTGGCATGGTGTCACGCCCTGACCTTAGTTATCTTTGTTTTCTTTATTATTTTGGTTAGATCAGGGTGTGACAATGGGGGATGTATGTGTTTTGTCTTGTCTAGGTGTTTGTATGTCTATGGTTGCCTAGATTGGTTCTCAATTAGAGGCAGCTGTTTATCGTTGTCTCTGATTGGGAACCATATTTAGGCAGCCATATTCCGTTGTGTATTTCGTGGGTTATTGTCTATGTGTAAGTTGCCTGTGTCTGCACTTATTGATTATAATAGCTTCACGTTCGTTTTGTTGTTTTGATTAGTTTGTTTAAGTGTTCTTCGTTTCGTTTCGTTATTAATAAATAGAATAATGTATTTGTATCACGCTGCGCCTTGGTCCTCCTCTCTTCCTCCATACAACGAACGTGACACATGGCGGTTCACAGCAGCACTGACGGATGCGTTGACTTGACAACAGAGTTTTGAATGACCCTCCCCTCTTTTGTTCCATGCTGGCTAAAGAACTTGTCATGCCAGCTGACATCAGACACGGATGAAAGGGGAAACGTATAAGTTTCTTTTCCATAGAGGAATAGGGTAAACTTTTAATTATATTTGCTGACACCCTATAATCAAATTATGGCACCAGTGGAGTAGCTGTCTAGCTATATAAACCACGCCATTATGCAGCAAAGCCTTCTTCAATGTTGGTTACAACTCTGTACTTATTTAAATTAGGTAAGATAATATCATGTTACCATTGGTGTATTAAAATGAGAGCATTGTGGTGATGTCACCCTATCCCCGTAATAATCCCGCCTCCTGAATCCAAGTGATTGACACGGGGGAGGAGACCAGTAACTTTATGATCAAACTTCATCAATGTACAGGCAAGAGCCAAATAACTCTTTGAGCCCCTTCGATTGGTTCTTTCCAGTAAAAAAAAAGGGTTTCTTTACTCTTTTAGTGATAATTAAATGTAGCGGCGGTGGGTCATTCGAATATTTTGGCGCGTGGTTTGGTCAGAGCTTTTTTTGTGGAACCGTGAATGAGAGTGTCCTTCCAGTTTATCTAATGTGCTGTGCTATGCCATGACACATATGATATGTCCAGTGATGGTGTGGTGTGAAAGAGATGCTTTGTGTCACTTGAGAACAATTGATGAAGTTCTCAATTCTTTTCTCAGGGACCTACAGCTGTTCCCAGAGCTAGCACACCCGATTCAACTAGTTAATTAACACAATAATAAAACCCCTGGAATTTTAACAATATCATTTGGCTATTAAACCATAATAAAATAAAAAAAAAACTGTATGGTTCTACAAATAACTTTTGAGATTGAGAAAGGTTATTTATAGAACCATTCTCCATAAAGGTTCTATAAAGAACCAATGAAAAAGTGTTCTATAAGAGAGAGAGAGAGAGAGAGAGAGAGAGAGAGAGAGAGAGAGAGAGAGAGAGAGAGAGAGAGAGAGAGAGAGAGAGAGAGAGAGAGAGAGAGAGAGAGAGAGAGAGAGAGAGAGAGAGAGAGAGAGAGATCAGGACCTGCCAGACTGGGTTTCACTGGCCCTGTCCTAGGTGGTCAATGTCTCGGGCCTCCATCCCAAAGTCCAGCCCTAAATGGGTCTGGTTGTCTTCACGGACTCCTTACATTGAAGTCCAATTTCAAGTTAGGGGTCACTCAGGTCCTGTCGAGCAACAGAGATGTATTGGCTGTCCAGATGTGCAAGGAGGAGACTCAGCATAAGAGGAAGGTATAAATATATGGGCTTGTGTAAACATGTCTTTGTCTGTGCAGCTGTTTGACCCATTGGGTGAATAAACTTGGTTTGAGCTTTGACAAGTTGTCTGTTAGTTTTTCGCTCTGTTTGACTAGTTGTCCGTTAGTTTTTCACTCTGTTTGACTAGTTGTCCGTTAGTTTTTCACTCTGTTTGACTAGTTGTCCGTTAGTTTTTCGCTCTGTTTGACTAGTTGTCCGTTAGTATTTCACTCTGTTTGACTAGTTGTCCGTTAGTTTTTCACTCTGTTTGACTAGTTGTCCGTTAGTATTTCACTCTGTTTGACTAGTTGTCCGTTTTTTCACTCTGTTTGACTAGTTGTCCGTTAGTTTTTCACTCTGTTTGACTAGTTGTCCGTTAGTATTTCACTCTGTTTGACTAGTTGTCCGTTTTTTCACTCTGTTTGACTAGTTGTCCGTTAGTATTTCACTCTGTTTGACTAGTTGTCCGTTTTTTCACTCTGTTTGACTAGTTGTCCGTTAGTTTTTCACTCTGTTTGACTAGTTGTCCGTTAGTTTTTCGCTCTGTTTGACTAGTTGTCCGTTAGTATTTCACTCTGTTTGACTAGTTGTCCGTTTTTTCACTCTGCTTGACTAGTTGTCCGTTAGTTTTTCACTCTGTTTGTCATAACCTAAGTTCTAAAGAGCCAGTCATCACATTGAATGTCAACTGTGACAAATATGATTTGAAACATAATGTGTCTCTTTACTTCAGTTTACAGTGGCTCTGTGTATGTGTGTGTAGGCCTTTTTGTGCATACGTGTGCACGCCTGGCCCTGAGGCCTTGACCGAAGCAATTACCTGTTGTTGTTGTTCCTCTCCTCCAAGGACTCTGCTGCCCTGAAACACACACACACACACACACACACACACACACACACACACACACACACACACACACACACACACACACACACACACACACACACACACACACACACACACACACACACACACACACACACAGCACTGCCCTGACACAGTGTATTAATACCAACGATTTATATATACACTAAAAAACTAATAGGGCTGCTGTTTTGAAGCCACAGAGCCTCCATCTTGGTTTTTCCCCCACCGTGCCTCCATCTTGGTACCCACCCACCATTGTAACAAATATTTTGGAAGCTATAAAAATGTATTTATTAATGTTAATTTTTTAACACATTTATTATATTACAAACACCTTAATGCATACTTTTAAATTACATTATGTGAGCTAAAAATACAAATAAAAAATATATATTATATTTCCTTCAAGTATATATTTTTAAGATTACTAATGTTACTGTTTCCACTACAACAACAAAAATACATAAATACATTTAATTTTTGTCCTTTAAATACATTTAATTGTTGTCCTTTAAATACATTTAATTGAAATACTGTAGAATTCCATTCATTCCTATGGAGAACAGCTCCTACTTGGGAGAGTCAATATGGCCGACCGATGGCTTCAAAGCCTTTCATTGGCCCAATACATAGCATCAGCAATCCAGGTTTATATACATCATTGGTTAATACAAGGTCATGAATCTGACCTCAGAACAATTCCACTTCAATTCAAATAAAATAAAATAAAATTGTATTTGTCACATGTTTTGTAGACAACAGGTGTAGACTAACAGTGGCATGCTTAGTTACAGCTCATTTTCCAGCAACGCAGAGTTAAAGATGAGATAAAAAAATGAAAAAAATGGAAATAGTGAAACAGTGAGTAACGAATGAAAACAAACAAATAACATGCCTATACACGTATAGGGAGAAGATAATAACATGGCTATATACGTATAGGGAGAAGATAATAACATGGCTATATATGTATAGGGAGTAGATAATAACATGGCTATATACGTATAGGGAGTAGATAATAACATGGCTATATACGTATAGGGAGTAGATAATAACATGGCTAAATATAGGGAGTAGATAATAACATGGCTATATACGTATAGGGAGTAGATAATAACATGGCTATATACGTATAGGGAGTAGATAATAACATGGCTATATACGTATAGGGAGAAGATAATAACATGGCTATATATGTATAGGGAGAAGATAATAACATGGCTATATATAGGGAGTAGATAATAACATGGCTAAATATAGGGAGAAGATAATAACATGGCTAAATATAGGGAGTAGATAATAACATGGCTAAATATAGGGAGAAGATAATAACATGGCTATATATAGGGAGTAGATAATAACATGGCTAAATATAGGGAGAAGATAATAACATGGCTAAATATAGGGAGTAGATAATAACATGGCTAAATATAGGGAGAAGATAATAACATGGCTATATACGTATAGGGAGAAGATAATAACATGGCTATATATGTATAGGGAGAAGATAATAACATGGCTATATATAGGGAGTAGATAATAACATGGCTAAATATAGGGAGAAGATAATAACATGGCTAAATATAGGGAGTAGATAATAACATGGCTAAATATAGGGAGAAGATAATAACATGGCTATATATAGGGAGTAGATAATAACATGGCTAAATATAGGGAGAAGATAATAACATGGCTAAATATAGGGAGTAGATAATAACATGGCTATATATAGGGAGTAGATAATAACATGGCTAAATATAGGGAGTAGATAATAACATGGCTAAATATAGGGAGAAGATAATAACATGGCTAAATATAGGGAGTAGATAATAACATGGCTATATACGTATAGGGAGAAGATAATAACATGGCTAAATATAGGGAGTAGATAATAACATGGCTAAATATAGGGAGAAGATAATAACATGGCTATATACGTATAGGGAGTAGATAATAACATGGCTATATATAGGGAGTAGATAATAACATGGCTATATACGTATAGGGAGAAGATAATAACATGGCTAAATATAGGGAGTAGATAATAACATGGCTATATACGTATAGGGAGAAGATAATAACATGGCTAAATATAGGGAGTAGATAATAACATGGCTATATATAGGGAGTAGATAATAACATGGCTATATATAGGGAGTAGATAATAACATGGCTAAATATAGGGAGTAGATAATAACATGGCTATATACGTATAGGGAGTAGATAATAACATGGCTATATACGTATAGGGAGAAGATAATAACATGGCTATATACATATAGGGAGTAGATAATAACATGGCTATATACGTATAGGGAGAAGATAATAACATGGCTAAATATAGGGAGTAGATAATAACATGGCTATATACGTATAGGGAGTAGATAATAACATGGCTATATACGTATAGGGAGAAGATAATAACATGGCTATATATGTATAGGGAGTAGATAATAACATGGCTATATACGTATAGGGAGTAGATAATAACATGGCTATATACGTATAGGGAGTAGATAATAACATGGCTAAATATAGGGAGTAGATAATAACATGGCTATATACGTATAGGGAGTAGATAATAACATGGCTATATACGTATAGGGAGAAGATAATAACATGGCTATATACATATAGGGAGTAGATAATAACATGGCTATATACGTATAGGGAGAAGATAATAACATGGCTAAATATAGGGAGTAGATAATAACATGGCTATATACGTATAGGGAGTAGATAATAACATGGCTATATACGTATAGGGAGAAGATAATAACATGGCTAAATATAGGGAGTAGATAATAACATGGCTAAATATAGGGAGAAGATAATAACATGGCTAAATATAGGGAGTAGATAATAACATGGCTATATACGTATAGGGAGAAGATAATAACATGGCTAAATATAGGGAGTAGATAATAACATGGCTAAATATAGGGAGTAGATAATAACATGGCTATATACGTATAGGGAGAAGATAATAACATGGCTATATATAGGGAGTAGATAATAACATGGCTAAATATAGGGAGAAGATAATAACATGGCTAAATATAGGGAGTAGATAATAACATGGCTATATACGTATAGGGAGAAGATAATAACATGGCTAAATATAGGGAGTAGATAATAACATGGCTAAATATAGGGAGTAGATAATAACATGGCTATATATAGGGAGTAGATAATAACATGGCTATATACGTATAGGGAGAAGATAATAACATGGCTAAATATAGGGAGTAGATAATAACATGGCTATATACGTATAGGGAGAAGATAATAACATGGCTAAATATAGGGAGTAGATAATAACATGGCTATATATAGGGAGTAGATAATAACATGGCTATATACGTATAGGGAGAAGATAATAACATGGCTATATATAGGGAGTAGATAATAACATGGCTAAATATAGGGAGAAGATAATAACATGGCTAAATATAGGGAGTAGATAATAACATGGCTATATACGTATAGGGAGAAGATAATAACATGGCTAAATATAGGGAGTAGATAATAACATGGCTATATACGTATAGGGAGAAGATAATAACATGGCTAAATATAGGGAGTAGATAATAACATGGCTATATATAGGGAGTAGATAATAACATGGCTATATATAGGGAGAAGATAATAACATGGCTATATACGTATAGGGAGAAGATAATAACATGGCTATATATGTATAGGGAGTAGATAATAACATGGTTATATACGTATAGGGAGAAGATAATAACATGGCTAAATATAGGGAGTAGATAATAACATGGCTATATACGTATAGGGAGAAGATAATAACATGGCTAAATATAGGGAGTAGATAATAACATGGCTATATATAGGGAGTAGATAATAACATGCCTATATATAGGGAGTAGATAATAACATGGCTAAATATAGGGAGAAGATAATAACATGGCTATATACGTATAGGGAGAAGATAATAACATGGCTATATACGTATAGGGAGAAGATAATAACATGGCTATATACGTATAGGGAGAAGATAATAACATGGCTATATATGTATAGGGAGAAGATAATAACATGGCTAAATATAGGGAGTAGATAATAACATGGTTATATACGTATAGGGAGAAGATAATAACATGGCTAAATATAGGGAGTAGATAATAACATGGCTATATACGTATAGGGAGTAGATAATAACATGGCTATATACGTATAGGGAGAAGATAATAACATGGCTATATACGTATAGGGAGAAGATAATAACATGGTTATATACGTATAGGGAGTAGATAATAACATGGCTATATACGTATAGGGAGAAGATAATAACATGGCTAAATATAGGGAGTAGATAATAACATGGCTATATACGTATAGGGAGTAGATAATAACATGGCTATATACGTATAGGGAGAAGATAATAACATGGTTATATACGTATAGGGAGTAGATAATAACATGGCTATATACGTATAGGGAGAAGATAATAACATGGCTAAATATAGGGAGTAGATAATAACATGGCTAAATATAGGGAGTAGATAATAACATGGCTATATACGTATAGGGAGAAGATAATAACATGGTTATATACGTATAGGGAGAAGATAATAACATGGCTATATACGTATAGGGAGTAGATAATAACATGGCTATATACGTATAGGGAATAGATAATAACATGGCTATATACGTATAGGGAGAAGATAATAACATGGCTATATACGTATAGGGAGTAGATAATAACATGGCTAAATATAGGGAGTAGATAATAACATGGCTATATACAGGGAGTACCAGTACTGAGTCAATGCCCAGGGGTACCAGGCAATAACATGGCTATATACAGGTATACCAGGTAATAATATGGCTATATACAAGGAGTACCAGTACTGAGTCAATGTGCAGGGGTACCAGGTAATAACATGGCTATATACAGGGAGTACCAGTACCCAGTCAATGTGCAGAGGTACAAGGTAATACCATGGCTATATACAGGGAGTACCAGTATCCAGTCAATGTGCAGGGGTACGAGGTAATGGAGGTGGGATATGTACTGTACACATAGGTAAGGATAAAGTGACTAGGCAACAGGATAGATAATAGACAATATTAGCAGGGTATGTGGTGAGGTGGGATTGTGTGTGTGTGAATGTTGAGCCTCTTGAGAATGTTGAGCGGGCCTCTTGAGAATGTTGAGCGGGCCTCTTGAGAATGTTGAGGGGGCCTCTTGAGAATGTTGAGGGTGCCTCTTGAGAATGTTGAGCGGGCCTCTTGAGAATGTTGAGCGGGCCTCTTGAGATTGTTGAGCGGGCCTCTTGAGATTGTTGAGCGGGCCTCTTGAGAATGTTGAGGGGGCCTCTTGAGAATGTTGAGCGGGCCTCTTGAGAATGTTGAGCGGGCCTCTTGAGAGTGTTGGGCCTCTTGAGAGTGTTGGGCCTCTTGAGAGTGTTGGGCCTCTTGAGAGTGTTGGGCCTCTTGAGAGTGTTGGGCCTCTTGAGAGTGTTGGACCTCTTGAGGGGGATGAAGCATTGGTGTGCCCTCTTCACGACTTTGTTTTGGACATTGATAGATCCTTAGTGATGTGGAGACCGAGGAACTTGAAGATCTCGATGTGAATGGGGGCCTGCTCGGCCCTCCATTTCCTGGAGGTTGTTGTCTCTGACATCCTCCCTATAGGCAGTCTTATTGTTTCCGGTGATCAGGCCTACCACCGGCGTGTCGTTGGCAAACGTAATGATGGTGTTAGAGTGGTGCGTGGCCACGCAGTTATGGGTGAACAGGAAGTACAGGAGCGGACTAACGCTTCGAACACACCGACAGCGTAATTGCATTTTGGTTCACCGGAATGACATTCATTTCAAATGAAACGCAGCATTGCGTTGCAGATGCGGTTGCAGTGCGTTCTGTGTGATTTATCGAACGTATGGGTCAACCTGTATGCATAGCCAGCTTGACAGAAATGGCAGCAGAAGGTGAATGTTGAACTTTTGTTGCATACATATCCAGATGATGCTGCATTATAATTTGCGCCACGACGCTGTCGGTGTGTTCGAAGCGTAAGCCGGCGCCCCTGAGGAGGCCTCCGTGTTGAGGGTCAGCGTGGCGGATGTGTTGTTGTCTATCGTCACCACCTGGGGGCCCGACCCATCAGGAAGTCCAGGATCCAGTTGCAGAGGGAGGTGTTCAGTCCAAGGGACCTTAGCTTAGTGATGAGTTTGGTGGGCAATATAGTATTCTGGTCCCCACAAGGATGGTAAAACCAGAAACACACACACAAAGGTGTGTGTACTATGACTCATCTCATGATCGTATGGAAACATGCTGCTACTCTACATTTGGTATAGCATTCTTCATTTATTTGTAAGAAGTTAAAGCTCTCTTTCAAACCATGCCGTAGTTCACCTGCAGCGAGTGAGTGAGTGCATGCATGTGTGCGTGTGTGCCTGCGTACTTACGTGCAAGTGTTTGTTTGTGGGATTGACGCACCCTTAGACAGTCGGATAGGAAAGTGATTCTCAGTGATCTTCACACAGCAGCACACTCTGAGCTCCTTGCCTGAGGAAACCTTGATTGCCCCGTCCCCTCCTCTCCTCTCTTCTCCTCTCCTCATTTCACTCCTCATTTCTCTGGGTGACTGGTGAGGACAATGCCAGGGGCTAGGTTGAGTTCGTTCAGAAGAGCCGAGTGGGGTGGCATGGCGGTGGGGCTGAAGCCCAGCTGTGATGTTGCCTGTAAGGCTTTCATCACCAGTGCATCACCCTGGGCTCTGAAGCTCCACAGCTCAGCCAGGCTGCCTGTCTCTCTACCCTTCCCATGATCAATGGGGAACTAGGCTAGTTAAGGGTGGTTAGACTGAAAAATAATCTGCTATACAATTGCATTTAAAAACAAGTAATTTTTTTTTTTACAACTTTTATAGCCTGAAGTCAAGTTGCCTCATGACAAACTTAATTATTCCGCTAATCTATGTATCCATAGCTGTTATGGGGTCTACCATCCTCTCTCGGCTAACCATCGAGGAGTTAATAACTAGTTTGTTATCTTCTTTTACTGAATCAGAAGTTATTATCCTGGGTGACTTAAATTATTATTGGGAAATGCAGGCTTCAGAAAATCTAAAATACATGATGATGTAATGATCTAAACCCAGCTGGTGACTAAGTCTAAACGTCCCAACCCTATAGATCCTTCAAAGTCAACTCTGATTGACCTCATTCTAACAAATACACCAGAGAGATATGTTTCTACTGGTGTCTTCTCCCAATATATATTTTTAAAATGTATTTAAGCATTAATTAACTAGGCAAGTCAGGTCTTATTTATAATGACGGCCTACCCCGACCAAACCCTAACCCGGACGTCGCAGGGCCAATTGTACGCCACCCTATGGGACTCCCAATCACAGCCTTTTGTGATACAGCCTGGAATAAAACCAGGGTCTGTAGTGACGCCTCTAGCACTGGGATGCAGTGCCTTAGACCGCTGTGTCACTCGGAAGCCCGTGACCACAGCCCAGTTGTTTGCGTTAGATACTTGAGAATACACAAATCTAGTCACAAAGAGGAACTTTAAAAACTTCAGTGAACATACTTTTTTTTTTACATGGTCTTTATTTTAGTGATCTCGAGTGTATTTCAGCTTATCCCTGAACCTGATTTAGCTTCGAGCCTTCTTGCAGATGTCTTCAATACTACTGTAGATAGTCGTGCTCCTTTCAAAAAAGATTAAAGGTTAAAGGTAGATTGAATGCCTGGTACACTCCAGAATTATCAGAAGTCATTCATAAAAGAGATGATGCTTTGGTCATAGCAAGGAACACAGGCTTAGGCCCGGACTGGTAAGCTTTTAAGCAACTGAGGAATCACTGTGTTAGACATATCAGAAAGTATCAGGATAAAGGTAAGACCCAGATGCAGACCGTGTCGATGTACCAATGTTTATTACAGCAACAGGGGCAAAGGTACAGGACGGCAGGCAGGCTCAGGGTCAGGGGCAGGCAGAGTGGTCAGGACAGGCTGGAATGAGCAACAGTTGATAAGATACGATTCCTTCGAATAAGACGAATAGAAGATATTTGTCAGGATAAAGGTAAGACCCAGATGCAGGGCGTGTCGAAGTAACACTGTTTATTACAGCAACAGAGGCAAAGGTACAGGACGGCAGGCAGGCTCAGGGTCAGGTCAGGTCAGGCAGAGGTCGGTAATCCAGAGGCGGGGCAAAGGTACAGGACCGCAGGCTCAGGGTAAGGGGCAGGCAGAGTGGTCAGGTGGGCGGGCTCAGAGTCAGGACAGTCAAGGGTCAAAACCAGGAGGACGAGAAAAGAGAGACTGGGGAAAAGCAGGAGCTGAATACAAAAAACGCTGGTTGACTTGACAAACAAGACGAACTGGCAACAGACAAACAGAGAACACAGGTATAAATACACAGGGGATAATGGGGAAGATGTACACCTGGAGGGGGGTGGAGACAATCACAAAGACAGGTGAAACAGATCAGGGTGTGACAAGAAAGGCAAAATCTGATTATTATGTAATGGGAACCTGTCTAAATTCCTGAAAACTGCCTCTACTCTTAAACCCCTGGATGCCATTTTTCATAGCGCCCTTCGTTTTATCACAGGAGACAGTTTTATTAGTCATTACTGTATTCTTTACCAAAAGGTTGTCTGGACCTCTTTGAAGTAATGTAGATCACATCAGTACACTCTTTTTGTTTGCAAAGCCCTGCTCCACAAACTTCCGGCCTACCTAACATCACTGTTAAGATTTAAAATGACAAGTTAGAAAACCCATTCACAGGGTTGGTTAACTCTGGAGATGTAACGGATCTCCGCTTCGTCTGAGGAGGAGTAGGAAGGATCGGACCAATGTGCAGCGTGGTAAGTGTTCGTCATTTATTTAAAATGCACTGAACACTAAAATACAAAATAAACAAACAAAGAACAACCGAAACAGTTCCGTCTGGTAACTAATACAAAGAGAGAAAACAACTACCCACAACTCATAGTGGGAAAACAGGCTACCTGAGTATGGCTCCCAATCAGAGACAACGATAGACAGCTGCCTCTGATTGGGAACCACACCAGGCCAAACACATAGAAAACCAACAACATAGAAAAAAGAACATAGACTGCCCACCCTAGTCACACCCTGGCCTAACCAAAATAGAGAATAAAAAACCTCTCTATAGCCAGGGCGTGACAGGAGACTCCTTTGGTGTCTAGAGAGTTAGGTTGATCAGCCATTGGTTTCGTTGCGTCTTGCATGTGGAATGATCTACAATGCACCTTAGAATTGTAGGAAAATTGGTGCCTCTTCGGTTATTAGAGGAACTTTTTTTTATGATTGTGTTTTTCTTTTCGTGTATTGTTGTGTATAATAATGTGTATATGAATGTGTAGTTTAATGTGTTTATTTCATTGTTGTGCTATACAGGTCTCATCTGGGAAAGAGACTTTGATCTCAGCATTGACTCCCTGTCAAAATAGGTTAAAAAAACTATATCAAAAATAATGATGTTACTTCAGACATTGTTCAGGTAATTTGTGGTGACATCAACATGAGGGGTGTTGTACAAAACAAAGTCATCAGCGATCGGATCATCTCTAGGCAATCAGTGTACCAAGGCCAACGACACATTTGAATATGTCACTTTACCTACCTGTGTTCTGGCTCTAGCCCAACCCATTGGTTTCTGGGACCAATCAGAACGTTTAGAATGTGTTTGCGTTCCATAACACTTCGGGGAGGTACTCAGATCCAGACTTATTTCGGAGAAGAAACTAACATCTGTGGGTGTGGCGTAGCATTTTTCTGGAGCAATGAGTTTGGGTAGCCAGGCAAGAAGTCAAGCTTCTGTTTATTCATCTATAATACAAACATAATACTATCTATTTAGAAACTATAATACTAATATAATACTATATACTTAGCAACTATAATACTAATATAATACTATCTACTTAGCAACTATAATACTAACATAATACTATCTATTTAGTCATCTATAATACTAACATAATACTGTCTATTTAGAAACTATAATACTAACATAATACTATCTATCTAGAAACTATAATACTAACATAATACTATCTATCTAGAAACTATGATACTAACATAATACTATCTATCTAGAAACTATAATACTAACATAATACTATCTACTTAGCAACTATAATACTAACATAATACTATCTATTTAGTCATCTATAATACTAACATAATACTATCTATTTAGCAACTATAATACTAACATAATACTATCTATTTAGAAACTATAATACTATGTATCTAACTACTATAATACTAACATAATACTATCTATTTAGCAACTATAATACTAACATAATACTATCTATTTAGAAACTATAATACTAACATAATACTATCTATTTAGAAACTATAATACTATGTATCTAACTACTATAATACTAGCATAATACTATATATTTAGCAACTATAATACTAACATAATACAATCTATTTAGCAACTATAATACTAACATAATACTATCTATTTAGCAACTATAATACTAACATAATACTATCTATTTAGCAACTATAATACTAACATAATACTATATATTTAGCAACTATAATACTAACATAATACTGTCTATTTAGAAACTATAATGCTAACATAATACTATCTATCTAGCAACTATAATACTAACATAATACTATCTATTTAGAAACTATAATACTAACATAATACTATCTATCTAGCAACTATAATACTAACATAATACTATCTACTTAGCAACTATAATACTAACCTAATACTATCTATTTAGCAACTATAATGCTAACATAATACTATCTATCTAGCAACTATAATACTATGTATCTAACTACTATAATACTAACGTAATACTATCTATCTAGCAACTATAATACTATCTATCTAGCTTCTATAATACTAATATAGTAGTGTATATTTAGCTACTATAATACTAATATAATACTATCTAACTAGCACCTATAATACTAATATAACACTATCTAGCAACTATAATACTAATATAATACTATCTAACTAGCACCTATAATACTAATATAACACTATCTAGCAACTATAATACTAATAAAATACTATGTAACTAGCATCTATAATACTAATACAATACTATCTAACTAGCATCTATAATACTAAGATTCAAAGGTGTAGAAAAAGAAGGAAAATCATGACTCATTCGCTGTTATCCATGTTGTCGTTGTCGTTGTCCTCTGTCGGTCTATTCTGCTCTGAAGGTTGTAAATAAAAGACAGGGGCAGGAGAGGAGAGGTTATTAACTGGATGGTGTTGAGAGTGAGACACATTCAGGCACACACATGCACGTAAACACAGACATAGAACAAACATACACACACACACTAGCGAGGCCTCCGGTCTGTCCTTGAGTGTTAATGGGTTTCTGAGTGGTGGTGGTGGCGGGTACAGGTTGGGGCACTATGTGTGTGCAAGTGGGTGTGTGTGTGTGTGCGACAGAGCACCATAGCAAAAGTAGTAAATCAGTAGGTCACACTCTCTCCCCATGTGGAACACTCCTACTGCCTCAAGGAACACACACACACAGATGGATGGAGAGGAATAGGAAGCACACAGATGGATAGAACAGAACAGGACGGGACACACACAGATGGATAGAACAGGACAGGACACACACAGATGGATAGAACAGAACAGGACGGGACACACACAGATGGATAGAACAGGACAGGACACACACAGATGGATAGAACAGAACAGGACAGGACACACACACAGATGGATAGAACAGGACAGGACACACAGATGGATAGAACAGGACAGGACATACACAGATTGGCCTTTTTGGGAGAGATCAATAAACACTACACTGAACAAAAGTTTAACCTGTTTGGGCTGCAAGCCCGACACCGCCCACACTATGACAACATCCAGCTCAAAGTGCAGGGCGCGACATTCAAAAGCTAGTTTTTAAAAATATTTAACTTTCACACATTAACAAGTCCAAGACACCAGATGAAAGATAAACTTCTTGTGAATCAAACCAACATGTCCGATTTTTAAAATGTTTTACAGGGAAGACAAAATATGTAAATCTATTAGCTAACCACGTTAGCAAATGACACCACTTTTCTAACTGCATCAGTTTCTTACTCCATCAGGTGCTATCACAAATTCGACCAAATAAAGATATAAATAGCCACTAACCAAGAAACAAATTCATCAGATGACAGTCTGATAACATATTTATTGTATAGCATATTTTTTTTCGAAAAATGTGCATATTTCAGGTATAAATCATATTTTACATTTCAGCTACAAATCAGAAAGTGCACCGAAAGCAGCCATAATATTTACAGACACCAACAGACACCAACGTCAAATAGCTTATTACTCATCATAAAACATTTCCGAAAAATATATAGTTTGCAGCAATTGAAAGATAGGCAACTTGTGATTCCAAACAATATTTCCGATTTATTAAATGTTTTACAGCGAAAACAAAATGTATCGCTATATTAGCGTAGCCACAATAGAGAGACACATTTGGGCGCCCACGACCCGTTCACATGCACGACAGATATATGAAATAACATCATAAAATGAGTCTTACTTTGGCTGATCTTTCATCAGAATGTTGAAACAGGCGTCCTCTGTCCAGATGAGTCGTTGTTTCGTTTCAGAATGAGAAATATCCCTGTTAATTTACCATTTCCAGTAGCCGTGGCCCAACGTAAACACAGTCATACGACGGAACACGGCAAAACTCCCGAATAAAGTTTCAATAATCTGATTAAACTATATTGAAAAAACATACATTACGATGATATGGTCACATATATCCAAAAAAATTCGAGCCGGAGACGTTAGCCGTTCGTTAAGAAGGCAAAACAGAAGTCCATCCCACTTCCTTCAGAATACCGGAAGTTGGCGCTCAGGTCAAAGAAATAGGTTTTTTTCCACCACAGACCAAGAGGAGCAAAAAATTCTTCTCTGACATCCTCTTTACACCAATAGGAAGGCGTATAGACTGTCAGCAGACTCGTAGGTGTTAAGACCATGTATAGGCATCAGATTGAAAAGAGCATAGATTTCTGACATTTCACTTCCTGGTCAGGAAAAGTGCTGCAGAAGGACTTGTGTTTCACTCAGAGAAATAATTCCAACTGTTTTAGAAACTAGAAAGTGTTTTCTATCCAAAAAGAATAATAATATTCATATTGGACAAGCAAGATTTGAGTAGGAGGCCGTTTGAAATGGGCACGATTTCACTGGCTACTCAACACTTTGCCTTGCAGCCATAAGAAGATAAACAAAACATGTAAAGTGTTGGTCACATGTTTCATGAGCTGAAATAAAATATCCCACAAATGTGCCATATGCACAAAAAGTATAATTCCCTTAATTTTTGTGCACAAATTTGTTTACATCCCTGTTAGTGCGCATTTCTCCTTTGCCAAGATAATCCATCGAACACAGATGATGACGTGGCAGGTGGCAGCATGGTAGGCACAGCTTGTCCCATGAATGAATCACAAAAATTAAGGATTAGCTGATAACTACGAAACAAACATTCTGGATAATATAGAGAATCTGGAACTATTGATCAGCATTTTGAAATGCTCGCAAAAAGAAACGGCTACATGGAAGCGAACAAGAGAAGACCTTTCCTCGAGTTCTGCGAGCAAAACGGGAGGAAAGCCGCCGTCAAAAATTCCAAACTTCACATTGGAGGGGGACGTTTTTATAACTATGTCTCCAGAAGATAGAGCATTGCTTACAAGCATGAGCGAGCAGTTGAAAAACAAATGATCTACTGCCTGGGCTACTGGGGGAGGTTGAGGCCTTCAAAACAGGAATGGATTACAGTAATAAAATGATGGAAGAAATACGAGCGGGAAATAAGATATTGAAAACTATGGTGGACTCCCTAAAAGACACTACAGAGAGGCTCTGTTTTTTTTTTTATATATATATTTTTTATTTAACCTTTATTTAACCAGGTAGGCCAGTTGAGAACAAGTTCTCATTTACAACTGCGACCTGGCCAAGATAAAGTAAAGCAGTGCGATAAAAACAACAACACAGAGTTACACATAAACAAACGTACAGTCAAAAACACAAAAGAAAATAAAAAATTGAAAAATCTATGTACATTGTGTGCAAATGTAGAAGAGTAGGGAGGGCAATAAATAGGCCTTAGAGGCAAAAATAATTACAATGTAGCATTAATACTGGAGTGATAGATGTGCAAATGATGATGTGCAAGTAGAGATACTGGGGTGCAAAAGAGCAAGTGTGGGCTACTTACAGATTGGCTGTGTACAGTGATCAGTAAGCTGCTCTGACAGCTGATGCTTAAAGTGAGAGAGGGAGATACAAGACTCCAGCTCCAGAGATTTTTTCAATTTGTTCCAGTCATTGGCAGCAGCGAACTGGAAGGAAAGAAGGCCAAAGTAAGTGTTGGCTTTGGGTATGACCAGTGCAATATACCTGCTGGAGCGCGTGCTATGGGTGGGTGTTGCTATGGTGACCAGTGAGCTGAGATAAGGCGGGGCTTTACCTAGCAAAAACTTATAGATGACCTTGAGCCAGTGGGTTTGGCGACGGATATGTAGAGGGCCAGCCAATGAGAGCATACAGGTCATAGTGGTGGGTAGTATACGGGGCTTTGGTGATAAAACGGATGGCACTGTGATAGACTACATCCAGTTTGCTGAGTAGGGTGTTGGGGGCTATTTTGTAAATTACATCGCCGAAGTCAAGGATCGGCAGGATAGTCAGTTTTACAATGGTAAAACTCTATCTGAGAAGTAGTTGGTGAGCCAGGCGAGGCAGTCATTTGAGAAGCCAAGGCTATTGAGTCTGCCGATAAGAATGGGGTGATTGACAGAGTCGAAAGCCTTGTCCAGGTCGATGAAGACGGCTGCACAGTACTGTCTTTTATCGATGGAGGTTATGAAATTGTTTAGTACCTTGAGCGTGGCTGAGGTGCACCCGTGACCAGCTCAGAAACCAGATTGCATAGTGGAGAAGGTACGGTGGGATTCGAAGTGGTCGGTGATCTGTTTATTTACTTGGCTCTCGAAGATTTTAGAAAGGCAGGGCAGTTTGGATATAGGTCTATAACAGTTTGGGTATAAAGTGTCTCCCCCTTTGAAGAGGGGGATGACCGCAGCAGCTTTCCAATCTTTGGGGATTCTCAGATGATACGAAAGAGAGGTTGAATAGGCTAGTAATCGGGGTTGCAACAATTTCGGCTGATCATTTTAGAATGAGAGGGTCCAGATTGTCTAGCCCTGCTGATTTGTAGGGGTCCAGATTTTGCAGTTCTTTCAGAACGTCAGCTGTCTGGATTTGGGTGAAGGAGAAGCGGGGGGGGGGGGGGGGGGGGGGGGTGGAGTTTTGGGCAGTTTGCTGCAGGGGTTGCTGAGATGTTTGCCAGGGCAGGGGTAGCCAGGTGGAAAGCATGGCCAGCCGTGTAAAAATTTGAATAAAAGAATGAAAGCCGTATTACTTGATCTAAAGTGCAGAACTATGAGAAATAATATCGTTATAAAGGAGGATGAAAATGAAAACTATCAGTCAACGGAGGAAAAAGTCAAGGTGTTCATGAAACGTAATCTCAAATTGACAGACAAAACAGGTGGAAACAATTGACTTTCAATTGACTTTCAACCGTTTCGGTGGCAGAGCAGAGGGAAGGCGCCGTCCGATCGTTGCTATGCTAACCCACTACAAAATGAAAATTGCCTTGTTTACAACAGGTTACGGAATTGAAGAACATCCCAATTCTCTATTAATGAACAATTTCCTCATGAAATAGTGGAGAGACGACGTGCCCTGTACCCCACTTCCAAAAGGCTCCGAGCAGAGAAGCAGAATCTTAGTCTAGTGGTAGCTGTAGGATAGTTGATTAGTAGTTATGTCAGGTCTGTTAGCTGTAGGATAGTTGATTAGTAGTTATGTCAGGTCTGTTAGCTGTGGGATAGTTGATTAGTAGTTATATCAGGTCTGTTAGCTGTGGGATAGTTGATTAGTAGTTATGTCAGGTCTGTTAGCTGTGGGATAGTTGATTAGTAGTTATATCAGGTCTGTTAGCTGTAGGATAGTTGATTAGTAGTTATATCAGGTCTGTTAGCTGTGGGATAGTTGATTAGTAGTTATATCAGGTCTGTTAGCTGTAGGATAGTTGATTAGTAGTTATGTCAGGTCTGTTAGCTGTGGGATAGTTGATTAGTAGTTATATCAGGTCTGTTAGCTGTAGGATAGTTGATTAGTAGTTATATCAGGTCTGTTAGCTGTGGGATAGTTGATTAGTAGTTATATCAGGTCTGTTAGCTGTAGGATAGTTGATTAGTAGTTATGTCAGGTCTGTTAGCTGTGGGATAGTTGATTAGTAGTTATATCAGGTCTGTTAGCTGTGGGATAGTTGATTAGTAGTTATATCATATATAAATTATATGTAAATAATCAAATGCTGTCTTGCCGTTGCTGTGTCGGAGTCGTTAGTGAGTTGAACTTGTATGCGTTCCCATAAGGCCCAGTGTTGGCTTGGAGGTCGGCTCTGGCACAATACAACAGGATATAATGTGATGCCTAAGACAAATTTTTACTTGCAGTCATTAGAATCGATGTTCATTTTTTTTTCTTTTTTTTTATCAGAATACAACAGGATATAATGAGGACTGCATGAAATACGTCTTGCATGTAATGGACATAAAAAGGGACGGGTCTTGAGATATAGTAAGGTTGTTTTCTTTTTAAGTTAATTACATTTTTTTTATGAACAATTGAATCCAATGAAGTGAGCAGGCTGGGCTGACTTGCTTATAGCCTTGCTACGACTTTCAAATATGAGCAGGCATGTATAAGATTGTGCTGTTATTATTTATATGATCTATTATTGTAAATTTTTTCTGACTTTTTTTCCATGTTATTTGGGTAGTTAGGCATCCTCGTAGATAATTATGTTATCATTGGACTGCCCGTATTTCTCTCTGGCCAACGCCAATTGGCGGCCAAGGGTTTTCCTTAGGACGCAAAGGTGTGTCATGAGTCAGGGAGATGGTCTGATGGTCTTAGTGACAACAGACCTAGATACGGGGGGAGGTTTTAGTCAGTGGAATAATAGGACAATTACAAAGTTGCAGATACAGTATGCTTAACAGTGCAAATGATTATGGACAGCTATATGGACACTTAATCATCATGGTGCTTTTTAATGGTAAGTTTACTAACATTGGTTGTGGTAAGTATAATTGAAACTTTGGTATTATTATGGTAAGTGGGGAAATAAGTATAGCAAGTTATAATTGTAATGGCTTTTTACTTGGCTAAAAGAGAAAGAATATAATACCTATTGTTTACAGGAAACTCATTCTACAAAAATATAGATGAGGTTGGGTGGAAAAAGGACTGGGAGGGAGAAATATATTTTTGTCATGGTCGCAGAAACTCAATATGGGTGATTATACTAGTTAATGAAAATTTTGATCCGATTCTGCAGATTCGCAAGGAAGATGAATTGTTTTAAATATGCTGTTGGACCAAAAACAGATCTGGCTAATGAATCTATATGGGCCAAATAATGATGATCCACACTTTTTCGAAAATATATATAATTATATATTGAGCTCACAAGCAACGAAATAATCTATTATTATTGTGGGAGATTATAATACGGTTTCAAGTACCTCAATCGATCGTAAAGGAAATCATTCTACAAACTATCACCCTCAAGCACATGACAAAGATCATGGATACATTACAACAATATATGGAGGTTGAAAAACCCTGACCTAGTGAGTTATACATGGAGGAGGCTTAATCAAGCTTGATTACTTCCTGGTCTCGTTCTTGCATCAAAAGTTTTTAAAAGTATTAATAGGAGACTGAATGCTTTCGGACCACCATCTAATTGGCCTCCATATAACTCTTACAGAATGTGATCAGACCACCATCTAATTGGCCTCCATATAACTCTTACAGAATGTGATCAGACCATCTAATTGGCCTCCATATAACTCTTACAGAATGTGATCAGACCACCATCTAATTGACCTCCATATAACTCTTACAGAATTTCCACGTGGACGGGGACATTGGACATTTTATCAAAGCCTATTGGATGACAATTTGTTCTTAACTAAGACAAAATAATTCATAATTGACTTTTTTTTGTACAACATAGGTACAGCAGATCCCCTTACTGCATGGGACACTTTCAAATGTACTTATAGAGTCCATTCAATACAATACTAATCATTAAAACAAAAGCTGTTTAGGTCAAAAGAGATAATAAAGGCAATAGAGGAAGTAACAGTGCAGGTAGATGGTAATGGAAACTGTGCTATAGAGGCACAAAATAGTTTAGAGGAAAAACAAAAATAAATGGAGGTACTTATTCAAGAACGATCAAGTGTAATGTTTTATCGAAATAAAGTGAATTAGATAAAAAAAACAATTGGGAAAAATCCACTAATTTTTTGGGGAATCTTCATCACAGAAATTCTCCCAAAAAGAATTTACAGAAACTTGTTACAAATGGAGTTATCCATGATTCACCCAACATGGAACCAGTCCAGTGTTCTGCACTGGGATCAGGTTGTTCCGATCACACTCTAGTGCCATGAATCATCTCACTACTTCACCAAATGATATTTGGAAATAGGAATCAAAACATTTTGATCTTAAGGATCGGCGTTCCGTCAACGGGACAGTTGGAAATCACGCAGCGCATTATATCAAGATCGCAGATTTTATAGTAACAACAAATGTCAGTACATAGAAGTGTCTTATATTGTCTGAAAGCTTACATTTGTGTTAATATAACTGCACTGTCCAATTTATAGTAGCTATTACTGCGAAATAATGCCATGCTATTGTTTGAGAAGAGCTCCTAACAACAAAACACTTTTTTCAAAGCAATAGGTTTGATAAATTCTCCTCTGAAGGTGAAATGTGTACCTATATTCTGACATCTTGTTCTGATTTATCATCCAAAGTGTCCCAGAGATAACACGAAGTGTCGTTTTGTTAGATAACATCGTTTTTCATATCCTAAAATGGTCCATATAGCTCACACGATCGATTTTGTATTTCCACTCGTTCAATTTGCAAAGAAAGGAATCTGTGAAAATCTAACCCTAAACGTTGTTTTAACGAGTCAAATCACGTTCGTATCTATTCCTCAGAGATCCTAGAACGTAACAAGACTTCACTATTTCATTAGGGGTGTAGTATATCCCATAGGACACCATATTTGGTCAGAGAGCGACGCCTTCATCTCTTGAATGACTGTATCTGTGCAAATAAGCACCAATCGGGGTCAAACAAAGCTAGCTAGATAGCCAATGAGCTGAGTTTTACGGGAGTACCGGGAAACCATGCATATGTCGTAAAATGGAGCTTCTAACCTTGTACGACAACATGCCTTTTCATTTTGGACAAAAATTATAAGGATATTCAGAGTTATGAAATTATGAAAACTGGTTGTTTTGCAAATGGTTAACTTATAATATGGCTACTAATACTTGGAAAGCTAAATCAAAATCCAAGTATACAGATTTAACAATATTCTTGCAGAAAAATGTAATATGAATGCGAATGTCTCCTTCACGATTTGCCCAAAAGTACATTGGGACTTCACACTAAAAGTCTTGAGGATCTGTCATACTCCAAGTTATCCATCTGAAACTTTGCACATACACTGCTACCATCGTGTGGACACCATCGGAATTACAATTACCTTATAACAGAGACCTTTCTCTTGCATTTCAAAGATGGTGGTAAAAAAGACTGGTTGTTTTTTGTCTTTGTATTTTCTTCTAACCAATCTATTATTTTATATTCTCCTACATTCAATTCACATTTACAGAAACTTCAAAGTGTTTCCTTTCAAACGGTATCAAGAGTATGCATATACTTGCTTCAAGGCCTGAGCTACAGGCAATTAGATTTGGGTATGTCATTTAGGCAAAAATTGAAAAAAAGGGTGCTATTCCTAAGAAGTTTAAGCATGCTGTATGTTTTCTTTTCAGTCTCCTCCATTTCCACTGAATGATGTTAACTGTAAGGATTTCTTTCCTAATAATAATAATAATAATTATTATTATAATAATAATGTAAAATTAACAAATTTACAGAAAGACCGGTGTGAAGACCAATTTAAAGAAGAGGAACTTTGAGTCAATAAAATATTTTCAGTCTGCAAAAACACCAGGGCTTGATGGTGTACCGGTACAGGTATATTAGACCTTTTTGATGTACTCAAAGATGCATTATTAGCATGTTTTAATTACTTTTATACAAATGGTAGATGTTCAGGTCTGATTTCTGAAGGTCTGATTCCATTACTACTAAAACAGGGCCCAGATGGGAAGAATAAAGATCCAGTCCATTTAAAAAACTGGATGCCTCTAACACTTCAATGTTGTGATGTGAAAATCCTGGTGAAATGCATAGCATAGAATAAAAAAGGTTATACCAGATATTGTTCATCCAGGTCAGACAGGTTTTTTAACATGGACGATATATTGGAGATTATATACGACAATTACTTGAAACAATTGAACATTATGAAACACTGAATATACCAGGTCTCGTCTTCAGAGAAGATTTTGAAAAGGCATTTGATAAAGTATGATTAGAATTTATATATAAATGCCTGGAATTCTTTACTTTTGGTGAATGTTTTATACAACGGGTTAAAGTTATGTAGAGTAACCCAAGATGTAAAATAGTAAACAATGGTTTCTTAGAAAGTGTTGAGCTTTTAAGAGGAGTAAAACAAGGCTGTCTGTTGTCTCCATATCTATTTATTATGGCAATTGAAATGCTAGCTATTAAGATGAGATTCAACAAGAACATCAATGGGTTAGAAATCCAGAGGATAAAAACAGTGTCAATGTATGCTGATGACTCTGGTTTTTTCCATATCCCTGCACAGTCTCATTGAAGATCTTGATCACTTTTCTAGCCTCTCTGGATTAAAACCTAATTATGACAAGTGTAACATATTACGTATTGGATCGTTAAAAAATACAGTGTTTACACTACCTTGTAGTTTACCAATAAAATGGGTGGATGGAGAAGTAAACATACTTGGTATTCACATCTAAAAAATATATAAAAGAACCTACCACACTCAATTTCATTATAAAGTCCACTATAGAAAGTCCATATTTATGTCCAAATACCTCCGTTTTGTTCGCGCGTTTAGTTCACTATTCGAAAGGCACAATAGCGTATTCATATAGTGTATTCATTACAGAGGAAAAATAAGGAACGGCTCACCCGCGTGACCTCGCAGTAAACAACTCATTGGCCAAAGCTTAGTCCACTTGTTGAAACAGCTCTTATTCGACCCCCTTCCACAATAGAAGCCTCAAACAACTTTCTAAAGACTGTTGACATCTGCTGGAAGCCTTGGGAAGTGCAATCTGGCCCCATAGACACAGCATATTGGATAGGCAATCACTTAAATGAAACTACAAACCTCAGATTTCCCACTTCCTGGTTGGATTTGTCTCAGGTTTTCGCCTGCCATGTGAGTTCTGTTATACTCACAGACATTATTTTAACAGTTTTGGAAACTTTAGAGTGTTTTCTATCCAAATCTACTACTTATATGCATATCATAGCTTCTGGGCCTGGGTAACAAGCAGTTTACTCTGGGCACCTTATTCATCCAAGCTACTCAATACTGGCCCCCTTTCCCAAAGAAGTTTAACCTAAAACCTACTCTAAAAACAGAGTTTCCCCAAGGCTATCTAATGGCTATCAATCAAATGTATTTCATAAAGCCCTTATTACATCAGCAGTTGTCAAAAAAATGCTTTTCAGATACCCAGCCTAAAACCCCAAAGAGCAAGCATTGTAGAAGCACAGCTAGTAAAGACTCCCTAAAGGGGCAGGAACCTAAGAACAAAAACATCCTCCACAAGGAAAGAAGTGAGCCGGACTAGGTTTATGTCCAGTGAGATGTGGTGGTGAGGTGTTGTGCTGTGTTGTTATACGTGTGGTGAAGTGGGACCTGTAGGGTATGAAGGGATGACAAGAACTCAGTTTGTCACTTCCAGCCCCCTGACAGTCTAAGGCAGTAGAAACCAGTCTTTAACCCTGTCACATTGATTCAGCTGTGCTGTACTGTTTCTGCTTCAACAACGCTGAGAGAGATATGATTCCCCACTATGGGTTCTGTTAGTATTACCCTCTGTTCCTCTCCCACAACAGCAGCACTGGTGGTAATAGTAGTCACAGGTGTACTTGTGTTCAGGTTGGTTTGCTGTAGTCAAATTCATAGTACAGTAGTGATGGTTTTGGTGCTGTTGACGTGTTCTGGTTTAGTTCTTATGGAAGTGGTGACATTGACTGACCCACTGCTCTCAATTTTCAATGTGTGGAAATGATTCACTAGAAAGTACAGCAAAGTTTAAATCTAAAGCACTGTCTTCAGTTACATGTTTTATTCTCCGTCTGTGCTGCTCTAACGTTTTCTCAGTCCAGGGAAAGATAAAAGAGGCCAAGCGGAAACACTCCGGCCGACTCGCTCAGAGAAAATCGTTTTTATTGAACTCTCCCAAAAAGCCCCATCTGTGTGTGTCCTGTCCTATCCATCTGTGTGTGTCCTGGTCTGTCCATCTGTGTGTGTCCTGGTCTGTCCATCTGTGTGTGTCCTGTCCTGGTCTGTCCATCTGTGTGTGTCCTGTCCTGGTCTGTCCATCTATGTGTGTCCTGTCCTGGTCTGTCCATCTGTGTGTGTCCTGTCCTGGTCTGTCCATCTGTGTGTGTCCTGTCCTGTCACTCTGTGTGTGTCCTGTTCTGGTCTATCCATCTGTGTGTGTCCTGTCCTCCTCTGTCCATCTGTGTGTGTCCTGTCCTGGTCTGTCCATCTGTGTGTGTCCTGTCCTGTTCTATCCATCTGTGTGTGTGTCCTGTCCTGTTCTATCCATCTGTGTGTGTCCTGTGCTATCCATCTGTGTGTGTCCTGTGCTATCCATCTGTGTGTGTCCTGTCCTGTTCTATCCATCTGTGTGTGTCCAGTCCTGGTCTGTCCATCTGTGTGTGTGTTCCTTGGGGCAGTGGGAGTGTTCCACATGGGGAGAGAGTGTGACCTACTGATTTACTACTTTTGCTACAGCGCTCTGTCGCACACACACACACACTGCTTGCTTCACGTGGTGCCGTTCTGCCAATTATGTGAAGGACACAGGATGCCCAGCATGAGACGCACACACCTCCAGTCTGTGTGTTCTCACCATGTAGCTTCAGCCTGCAGTCAGAGAGAGAGAGAGAGAGAGAGAGAGAGAGAGAGAGAGAGAGGGAGAGGGAGAGAGAGAGAGAGAGAGAGAGAGAGAGAGAGAGAGAGAGAGAGAGAGAGAGAGAGAGAGAGAGAGAGAGAGAGAGAGAGAGAGAGAGAGAGAGAGAGACTCCTTCCTATTCTCCATTTTCTTCATTATTTATTTGGCTAGCCGATTAGCTTCACCGCCTTGACAGTCCCACTCATTTCACAAACACACACACACACTCCAAAGTCACTCTCATTTCATGCACCATTTCAGGATTTACTCATGTTTATATTGAACGTTTATAACCATAAACCAGTTAGTAAGAAAAGTACATTGTTAAGTCTGATACATGCTTTGGTATTTTTCGGAATAGTTACATTATTTCATGGACCATTTCAGGCTTTAGGCTTGTTTATGTGTTCATGTCTATAGCCATATCTCAATGCTATAATGTGTTTTCACAAAACAAAGAAATCTAATCCTATAAGCTATGACTATGGCATATACCTCACTGTGTATACAATGTATGTCCTTAGTCCTGTCTGACCATCCAGCATGGCACCTATTCCATATTTAGGGATCTGGTCAAAAGTGCACTATACAGTATAGGGAAAAGGGTGGCGTTTTAAGACTCAATGTGTGTGTTCAGACTTAGTTGGAAAATTGCATCATTAATACATTTGATTCAGGCTCCAGTATTGTTGCTATTAGCTACAGCATTTTGGGGAGAATAACAATGAACGATATACAGTCCCTCCAGGAATTCACAATCGTGCGATTGCAGAATCCTGGCAGGACTGTATATAGTACTATATAATCCTGGAGGGACTGTATATAGCACTATATAATCCTGGAGGGACTGTATATAGTACTATAGAATCCTGGAGGGTCTGTAAACAGCACTATAGAATACCGGAGGGACTGTATATAGTATTATAGAATCCTGGAGGGACTGTATATAGTACTATAGAATCCTGGAGGGTCTGTAAACAGCACTATAGAATCCTGGAGGGACTGTATATAGTACTACAGAATCCTGGAGGGACTGTATATAGTACTATAGAATCCTTGAGGGACTGTATGTAGTAGTATAGAAACCTGGAGGGACTGTATATAGTACTACAGAATCCTGGAGGGACTGTATATAGTACTATAGAATCCTGGAGGGACTGTATATAGTACTATAGAATCCAGGAGGGACTGTATATAGTACTATAGAATCCTGGAGGGACTGTATATAGTACTATAGAATCCTGGAGGGACTGTATATAGTACTATAGAATCCTGGAGGGACTGTATATAGTACTAGAGAATCCTTGAGGGACTGTATATAGTAGTATATGATCCTGGAGGGACTGTATATAGTACTATAGAATCCTGGAGGGACTGTATATAGTACTATAGAATCCTTGAGGGACTGTATATAGTACTATAGAATCCTGGAGGGACTGTATATAGTACTATATAATCCTGGAGGGACTGTATATAGTAGTATAGAATCCTGGAGGGACTGTATATAGTACTATAGAATCCTTGAGGGACTGTATGTAGTAGTATATAATTCTGGAAGGACTGTATATAGTACTATAGAATCCTTGAGGGACTGTATATAGTAGTATAGAATCCTGGAGGGACTGTATATAGTACTATATAATCCTGGAGGGACTGTATATAGTACTATAGAATCCTGGAGGGGCTGTATATAGTACTATAGATTCCTGAAGGGACTGTATATAGTACTATAGAATCCTGGAGGGGCTGTATATAGTACCATAGATCCCTGGAGGGACTGTATATAGTATCATAGATTCCTGGAGGGACTGTATATAGTACCATAGAATCCTGGAGGGACTGTATATAGTACTATATAATCCTGGAGGGACTGTATATAGTAAAATAGATTCCTGGAGGGACTATATATAGTACTATAGAATCCTGGAGGGGCTGTATATAGTACCATAGATTCCTGGAGGGACTGTATATAGTATCATAGATTCCTGGAGGGACTATATAGTAGTATAGAATCCTGGAGGGACTGTATATATTACCACAGAATATAGTATATAGTATATTGTATATAGTACTATATAATGCTTAAGGGACTGTATATAGTAGTATAGAACACCGGAGTGACTGTGTATAGTACCATAGATTCCTGGAGGGTCTGTATATAGTACTATAGAATCCTGGAGGGACGGTATATAGGACTATAGAACACCGGAGTGACTGTGTATAGTACCATAGATTCCTGGAGGGTCTGTATATAGTACTATAGAATCCTGGAGGGACTGTAAATAGGACTATAGAATCCTGGAGGGACTGTGTATAGTACTGTAGAATCCTGGAGGGACTGTATATAGTATTATAGAATCCTGGAGGGACTGTATATAGTACTATATAATGCTTGGGGGAGGGTATATAGTACTATAGATTCATGGAGGGACTTTATATGATACTATAGAATCCTGGAGGGACTGTATATAGGACTATAGAATCCTGGAGGGACTGTGTATAGTACTGTAGAATCCTGGAGGGACTGTATATAGTATTTTAGAATCCTGGAGGGACTGTATATAGTACTATAGAATCCTGGAGGGACTGTATATAGGACTATAGAATCCTGGAGGGACTAGGCCTGGCTAGATTTTTATTTAACTAGGCTAGTCAGTTAAGAACAAATTCTCATTTACAATGACGGCCTAGCCTGGCCAAACCCTAACCCAGACGACGCTGGGCCAATTGTGCCAATCACGGCCGGTTGCAATACAGCCTGGAATCGAACCAGGGTCTGTAGTGACACCTCTAGCACTGAGATGCAGTGCCTTAGACCGATGCGCCACTCGGGAGCCCCAAGGCTAGGTATGGCTAGGTCTGACTAGGTCTGACTAGGTCTGACTAGGTCTGGCTAGATATGGCTAGGTCTGGCTAGATATGGCTTGGCCTGGCTAGATCTGGCTAGATATGGCTAGGTATGTCTAAGTCTGGCTAGATAAGGCTAGGTACGGACAGGTATGTCTAGGTTTGGCTAAGTCTGACTAGGTCTGGCTAGATATTTGAATATTAGAAAAATACCTGAAAAGGAGAAATGTGATCTAATGTTCTCTGTGGAAGAAAAACTGATGGTCGATGTCCAAAATAGGGATCTGGTCAAAAGTAGTGGGGGAGTGGACTGCCATTTGGGACACAGCCCATCTTTATTTTTTTATATATTTTTTTGTTCCTCTGTTCCTCTCTTATGAAGGCCTGTTCTCTTATTAAAATATTACCAGGGTTTTATTGCATTTAACATGTTTATGGGCAGAGGGGCCATAAATGGTTATATTTGAGCAAGGAGGGATGTACAGTGCCTTCGGGAATTATTCAGACCCCTTGACTTTTCCCACAATTTGTTAGGTTTACACTCCTATTCTAAAATTGCAATTTAAAAAAAAAATCCCTCCTCAATTTACACACAATACCCCATGATAACAAAGCAAAAACAGGTTTTTAGACATTTTTGCAAATGTATTAAAAATAAAAAAACGAAATATCACATTTACATAAGTATTCAGACCCTTTACTCAGTACTTTGTTGAAGTGTCTACAGCCTCAAGTCTTCTTGGGTATACCACTACAAGCTTGGCACACCAGAATTTGGGGAGTTTCTCCCATTCCTCTGCAGATTCTCTCAAGCTCTGTCAGGTTGGATGGGGAATGTTGCTGCACAGCTATTTTCAGGTCTCTCCAGAGATGTTTGATCAGGTTCAAATCCGGGCTCTGGCTGGGCCCCTCAAGGAAATTCAGAGACTTGTCCCAAAGCCGCTCTTGCATTGTCTTGGCTGTTTGCTTAGGGTCGTTGTCCTTTTGGAAGGTGAACCATCACCCCATTCTGAGGTCCTGAGCGTTCTGGAGCAGGTTTTCATCAAGGATCTCCGCTGTACTTTGCTCCATTCATCTTTGCCTCGATCCTGACTAGTCACCCAGTCCCTGCCACTAAAAAACATCCCCACAGCATAATGCTGCCACCACCATGTACAGTGTTACTGTGCTTGAACGTTTCTTTACAATATGTTTCCCTTAATATTATTTACAATATGTTTGTGATGGAGTGTTGATGGTGTTTTTGAAGGAGTTGTTATCAGTGTGTGTTCTCTGCTGCTCCAATGTCCATACTGGAAAACAATCATTATACGGTAATTTGGGTTATTATTGTTTTGTGAAACGTTTTATCGCCTACTGTAAATTATGGTGCATTGTAGGAACATTTTGAGGATGGGGAAATAATTGTTGTATTTCAAATGGTAATATAACTTCATCCCACAGAATGCAGGACTGTACTGTATTTTGGAGCGCCAAAAACCTTTTGATCACTAGTGGGTGCATGGTATTTTTGTTTCAGGCTCATTAACATATTTTGAGGTTTTGTTGTGTCTGTGAGTGAGAGTGCTGTACCAATTTAACTGATATGTGGTAGTAGTTCCAAATCAATTTAAACTGTATGAAAGACAGATTGGAGTGTCAGCTAGTCTTAAAGCTGTGAAGGCCCTGTGTTTTATATCTATTTCCACAGTATGTGGTTGGAATAATACTGTGAAAATAATGATAATGCTGGTGACGGGGAAATTAAGCTTCCTGAAAAGCATTGAGGCTTTCCAGGGAAATTGTGTCGAAAATAGGTTCGTAACTCGAGGCGTTGATCAACACAGTGCACAATAGTGGCACCTGCTGGTCAAAATAATTTAGAGTAGCCAAATTATTATAGATGATGTCCCACACACCCTAGAGCAGGGGTGGGCAACTTCAGTCCTCGAGGGCCTGTTTGGTGTCACACTTTTTCTCCATTTATTTTTGAGATTATTCAAATATCCACCCTTTGCCTTGATGATAGCTTTGCACACTCTTGGCATTCTCTCAGCCAGCTTCACCTGGAAGGCTTTTCTAACAGTCTTGAAGGAGGTCCCACATATGCTGAGTACTTGTTGGCTGCTTTTCCTTCACTCTGCGGTCCAACTCATCCCAAACTATCTCAATTTGGTTATCAGGGGATTGTGGAGGACAGGTCACTTGATGCAGCACCCAATCACTCTCCTTTTTGGTAGAATGGCCCTTACACAGCCTGGAGGTGTGTTGTGTCATTGTCCTGTTGAAAAACAATTTATAGTCCCGCTAGGCCCAAACCAGATGGGATAGCGCATCGCTGCAGAATGCTGTGGTAGCCATGCTGGTTAAGCGTGCCTTGAATTGTAAATAATTCACAGACAGTATCACCAGCAAAGCACCCCCACACCATAACACAACCTCCTCCATGCTTTACAGTGGGAAATACACATGCAGAGATGATCCGTTCACCCACACCACGTCTCACAAAGACACGGACGGCAGTTGGAACCAAAAATCTCCAATTTGGACACCAGACCAAAGGACACATTTCCACCGGTATAATATCCAATGCTTGTTTTTCTTGGCCCAAGCTAGTCTCTTCTTATTATTGGTGTCCTTTTATAATGGTTTCTTTGTAGCAATTCTGAGGCTGGTAAATCTAATGAACTTATCCTCTGCAGCAGAGGTAACTCTGGGTCTTCCATTCTGTGGCGTTCCTCATGAGATCCAGTTTCATCATAGTTCATTATGATTTTTGCGACTGCACTTGAAGAAACTTTCAAAGTTCTTGAAATGTTCCATATTGACTGACCTTCATATCTTAAAGTAATGATGCTGTCATTTCTCTTTGCTCTTTTGAGCTGTTCTTGCCATAATATGGACTTGGTCTTTTACCAAATAGGGCTATCTTCTGTATACCCCCCCTAACTTGTCACAACACAACTGATTGGCTTAAATGCATTAAGAAGGAAAGATATTCCACAAATTAACTTTTAACAAGGCACACCTGTTAATTGAAATGCATTCCAGGTGACTACCTCATGAAGCTGGTTTAGAGAATACCAAGAATGTGCAAAGCTATCATCAAGGCAAAAGGTGACTATTTGAAGATTCTTAAATTTAAAATGTATTTTGATTTGTTTAACACTTTTTTGGTTACTACATGATTCCATATGTGTTATTTCACAGTTTTGATGTCTTCACTATTATACGACAATGTAGAAAATAGTAAAAATAAAGAAAACCCTTCAATGAGTAGGTGTTCTAAAACTTTGACCGGTAGTGTACATTTAGCTAAGCAGGTGGGGCTCAAAACAGGTGGGCTCTGCCCCACCTTCCCTTAATGACGGGTCACCACTGATACCATCAACACCACAGGCCTTTTTGGGTTGGTATCTCTCTTTCTCTGCTTCATGACTCCTTGCGTACAGGAGGGATCTAAGGGCCAGCTTTAACATTCTGTTTACAGGCCAAACACAGAAAGATATAGAAGTGCTCTCTTATCCATCTCTTCCGGAGAGAGAGAGAGAGAGCGAGAGAGTGAGAGTGAGAGAGAGAGAGAGAGAGAGAGAGAGCGAGAGAGTGAGAGAGAGTGAGAGAGAGAGAGAGCGAGAGAGAGAGCGAGAGAGAGAGAGAGAGAGGCATCCCCTCTCTCCATCCCCTCAGGAACTGCAGTGTTGTTCCTGTATGAGGCAGGCCCTGAAGCATAGCGCTACTCTCTAAGTAATTCATAGTCTCCTCTCCTCGCCTCGCTCGTGTTTGTGTGTGTGTGTGTGTGTGTGTGTGTGTGTGTGTGTGTGTGTGTGTGTGTGTGTGTGTGTGTGTGTGTGTGTGTGTGTGTGTGTGTGTGTGTGTGTGTGTGTGTGTCTCACTCGTTGTGATGCGTCTTTGTCCTCATCCCGCAAGCCGATTGGCTCCCTTTGACACCTCATTATCCGAGCTGGACCCGAGAGATGTCACTGCCTCCATTATTGTGTCCCAAATGGAATATAGGGCCCATGGGTCTCTGATCAAAAGTATCACACTATATTGTGAATTGGGTGCTATTTGGGACACCCCCCCCCCCCGTCTAACTTCCATTCTCTGGGCTGATGAAGGGTTAGGGATAGTTTCAGGTCATAGATTCAATTGTTTTGGTGTGAATAGAATATAAGCCTATTGATTTGTTTTGTCTTTATTTTGCCGCTGAGAACTCAAGCTGAAAGTGTTGGTCTCCTGTTACAGTTTTGTACAGAAGTTTACATTTGAGTTGTTCATTTCTTGTTCAAAAGTAATGTCACAAATTAAAACATCAGGAAATATGATTGATATGGCCAGTAATGTTGTGAGGACAACTGCATTTGTTGAGGTATAGTAGGACTATTATAGTAGGATGAGTACAGTATATTGTGGTGCTCTTAAGAGGTTGTGGACATTAGTACAGTGGCCTGGGAGGGTCGTCTCCCTACTATCTCGTCCAACAACCCCCTGTCCTCTCATATTCCCCTGTCCCCCTGTCCTCTCCAATGCCCCTGTCCTGTAGTCTCCAATACCCCTGTCCTCTCATGCCCCTGTCCTATAGTCTCCGCTGCACCTGTCCTCTCATATTCCCCTGTCCCCCTGTAGTCTCTGATGCCCCTGTCCTCTCATATGCCTCTGTCCCCTGTGGTCTCCAATACCCCTGTCCTCTCATATGCCCGTGTCCCCCTGTAGTCTCCGATGCCCCTGTCCTCTCATATTCCCCTGTCCCCCTGTGGTCTCCAATACCCCTGTCCTCTCATATGCCCCTGTCCCCCTGTAGTCTCCGATGCCCCTGTCCTCTCATATTCCCCTGTCCCACTGTAGTCTCCAATACCCCTGTCCTCTCATATGCCTCTGTCCCCCTGTAGTCTCCAATACCCCTGTCCTCTCATATGCCCTTGTCCACTGTAGTCTCCAATACCCCTGTCCTCTCATATGCCCCTGTCCCCCTGTAGTCTCCAATACCCCTGTCCTCTCATATGCCCCTGTCCCCTGTAGTCTCCGATGCCCCTGTCCTCTCATATTCCCCTGTCCCCCTGTAGTCTCCAATACCCCTTTCCTCTCATATGCCCCTGTCCCCCTGTAGTCTCCGATGCCCCTGTCCTCTCATATGCCCCTGTCCCCCTGTAGTCTCCAATACCCCTGTCCTCTCATATGCCCCTGTCCCCTGTAGTCTCCGATGCCCCTGTCCTCTCATATGCCCCTGTCCCCCTGTAGTCTCCGATGCCCCTGTCCTCTCATATTCCCCTGTCCCCCTGTCCTCTCATATGCCCCTGTCCACCTGTGGTGTCCGATGCCCCTGTCCTCTCATATTCCCCTGTCCCCCTGTAGTCTCCGATGCCCCTGTCCCCTGTAGTCTCCGATGCCCCTGTCCCCCTGTAGTCTCCGATGCCCCTTTCCTTACAACCCCGTGCCCATTTCTCCCTCACTAATCTGTTGACTCCTCTCCAGTCACTCAGGGCATCCGTGTGGCTCTCTGCCACCACTAACCCAGGTTCAAGCTTCCAAACCTGGGGGCCATTGGACAAACACTAGTGGGGACACTGAGTTTGGTTTAAATAGAGAGAGACTGTACCTTAATGAGATCCTTGATTCTCTCTCTCTCTCTCTCTCTCTCTCTCTCTCTCTCTCTCTCTCTCTCTCTCTCTCTCTCTCTCTCTCTCTCTCTCTCTCTCTCTCTCTCACACAGAGGAGATGGAAGCTAAAGGCACTCCAGGTCAAGCTACCCGGACTGGTAGGTGCACAGAGCACAATACCAGAGCCTAAGAGTACATCCCAAATGGCATCTCATTCCCTATGTAGTACACAACTTTTTACCAGGGTCCATAGGACTCTAGTCAAAAGTAGTGCCTTATGTAGGGAATAGGGTGCCATTTAAGTCACATTCTAACTGTCCTAAATTGGCACTCTGAGATTCAAAAAGCAGCCAGGCCTGATTTGAGATTTAAACTTGTTCCTACAACAGGCAGTGAGTCACACTTGGGTCATTTGGGGCTTACTCTCTGGCTCTCTGGTGGTCCACGTTTCTGGTGGGAGGCACCGCAGAGAGAACACCTGTGGTTTCACTGATGCCCAGTACAAACTGTACTGGAAGCTGTAGGTGTGTAGTATGTACTGTACTGGAAGCTGTAGGTGCGTAGGACAAACTGTACTGGAAGCTGTAGGTGTGTAGTACAAACTGTACTGGAAGCTGTAGGTGTGCAGTACAAACTGTACTGGAAGCTGTAGGTGTGTAGTACAAACTGTACTGGAAGCTGTAGGTGTGTAGTACAAACTGTACTGGAAGCTGTAGGTGCGTAGGACATACTGTACTGGAAGCTGTAGGTGTGCAGTACAAACTGTACTGGAAGCTGTAGATGTGTAGTACAAACTGTACTGGAAGCTGTAGCTGTGTAGTACAAACTGTACTGGAAGCTGTAGGTGTGCAGTACAAACTGTACTGGAAGCTGTAGGTGTGTAGTACAAACTGTACTGGAAGCTGTAGGTGTGTAGTACAAACTGTACTGGAAGCTGTAGGTGCGTAGGACATACTGTACTGGAAGCTGTAGGTGTGCAGTACAAACTGTACTGGAAGCTGTAGGTGTGTAGTACAAACTGTACTGGAAGCTGTAGGTGTGTAGTACAAACTGTACTGGAAGCTGTAGGTGTGTAGTACAAACTCTACTGGAAGCTGTAAGTGTGTAGTACATACTGTACTGGAAGCTTTAGGTGTGTAGTACAAACTGTACTGGAAGCTGTAGGTGCGCAGTACATACTGTACTGGAAGCTGTAGGTGTGTAGTACAAACTGTACTGGAAGCTGTAGGTGCGCAGTACATACTGTACTGGAAGCTGTAGGTGTGCAGTACAAACTGTACTGGAAGCTGTAGGTGTGTAGTACGTACTGTACTGGAAGCTGTAGGTGCGCTGTACATACTGTACTGGAAGCTGTAGGTGTGCAGTACAAACTGTACTGGAAGCTGTAGGTGTGTAGTATGTACTGTACTGGAAGCTGTAGGTGCGTAGGACATACTGTACTGGAAGCTGTAGGTGTGTAGTATGTACTGTACTGGAAGCTGTAGGTGTGTAGTACATACTGTACTGGAAGCTGTAGGTGTGTAGTACAAACTGTACTGGAAGCTGTAGGTGTGTAGTACATACTGTACTGGAAGCTGTAGGTGTGCAGTACAAACTGTACTGGAAGCTGTAGGTGTGTAGTACAAACTGTACTGGAAGCTGTAGGTGTGTAGTACATACTGTACTGGAAGCTGTAGGTGTGCAGTACAAACTGTACTGGAAGCTGTAGGTGTGTAGTACAAACTGTACTGGAAGCTGTAGGTGTGTAGTACAAACTGTACTGGAAGCTGTAGGTGTGTAGTACATACTGTACTGGAAGCTGTAGGTGTGTAGTACAAACTGTACTGGAAGCTGTAGGTGTGTAGTACGTACTGTACTGGAAGCTGTAGGTGTGTAGTACATACTGTACTGGAAGCTGTAGGTGTGCAGTACATACTGTACTGGAAGCTGTAGGTGTGTAGTAAAAACTGTACTGGAAGCTGTAGGTGCGCAGTACATACTGTACTGGAAGCTGTAGGTGTGTAGTACAAACTGTACTGGAAGCTGTAGGTGTGTAGTACATACTGTACTGGAAGCTGTAGGTGTGTAGTACAAACTGTACTGGAAGCTGTAGGTGTGTAGTACATACTGTACTGGAAGCTGTAGGTGTGTAGTACAAACTGTACTGGAAGCTGTAGGTGTGTAGTACAAACTGTACTGGAAGCTGTAGGTGTGTAGTACATACTGTACTGGAAGCTGTAGGTGTGTAGTACATACTGTACTGGAAGCTGTAGGTGTGTAGTACATACTGTACTGGAAGCTGTAGGTGTGTAGTACAAACTGTACTGGAAGCTGTAGGTGTGTAGTACATACTGTACTGGAAGCTGTAGGTGTGTAGTACATACTGTACTGGAAGCTGTAGGTGCGTAGTACAAACTGTACTGGAAGCTGTAGGTGCGCAGTACATACTGTACTGGAAGCTGTAGGTGTGTAGTACGTACTGTACTGGAAGCTGTAGGTGTGTAGTACATACTGTACTGGAAGCTGTAGGTGTGTAGTACATACTCTACTGGAAGCTGTAGGTGTGTAGTACAAACTGTACTGGAAGCTGTAGGTGTGTAGTACATACTGTACTGGAAGCTGTAGGTGTGTAGTACAAACTGTACTGGAAGCTGTAGGTGTGTAGTACATACTGTACTGGAAGCTGTAGGTGTGTAGTACATACTGTACTGGAAGCTGTAGGTGTGTAGTATGTACTGTACTGGAAGCTGTAGGTGTGTAGTACATACGGTACTGGAAGCTGTAGGTGCGTGCTGTAAGAGAATACAGTGAGGAACTGTGAGTTTCCTTCACAGATGTTTGGGGCTTGCTCTCCTGCTCTTTCCCTCTTAAAGGATGTTGGTGGGAGGCACCCCTCAAGCTGGAAGTGTGTATTGTAAGTGATGTCAAGACAGAGACGTCAAGTAAGCTTGTATGAAGTCTGTAGAGGAGTAATGAAACCAAATAGGTGATCCTTCGGAGCATGTTACAGGTGAAACTGACCAAACTTCTAGTCTAACCCTTGACCTAGGAACTCTATCACGGTAGAATTTAGAGTGAGAATGAGGCAGTCTCCCTTTCCTCCTCTCGCACCAGATCAGTGGGCTGTAAACTAGCAGAGCATACACCCCTCCTCCCTCCTCCTAGCAGAGCACACACCCCTCCTCCCTCCTCCTAGCAGAGCACATACCCCTCCTCCCTCCTCCTAGCAGAGCACACACCCCTCCTCCCTCCGCCTAGCAGAGCACACACCCCTCCTCCCTCATCCTAGCAGAGCACACACCCCTCCTCCCTCCTCCTAGCAGAGCACACACCCCTCCTCCCTCCTCCTAGCAGAGCACACATCCCTCCTCCTAGCAGAGCACACATCCCTCCTCCCTCCGCCTAGCAGAGCACACACCCCTCCTCCTTCCTCCTAGCAGAGCACACACCCCTCCTCCCTCCTAGCAGAGCACACATCCCTCCTCCCTCCTCCTAGCAGAGCACACACCCCTCCTCCCTCCGCCTAGCAGAGCACACATCCCTCCTCCCTCCGCCTAGCAGAGCACACATCCCTCCTCCCTCCGCCTAGCAGAGCACACACCCCTCCTCCCTCCGCCTAGCAGAGCACACACCCCTCCTCCCTCCGCCTAGCAGAGCACACACCCCTCCTCCCTCCTAGCAGAGCACACATCCCTCCTCCCTCCTCCTAGCAGAGCACACACCCTTCCTCCCTCCGCCTAGCAGAGCACACACCCCTCCTCCCTCCTCCTAGCAGAGCACACACCCCTCCTCCTAGCAGAGCTCACAGTGGAGTAGCGTGTTGATGTTTTTATTGCCTTTTAACAGATTCTAATAGTCTGCTAAGTGCCCTGTCTGTTGTCTCGCACACAGATGGAGGCTGAACTCATGATCTCTCTCTCTAGCTCTCTCCCTCTCCTCTCCTCTCCCTCTCCCCACCTCTCTCTCTCTCTCTCTCTCTCTCTCTCTCTCTCTCTCTCTCTCTAGCTCTCTCTCTCTCTCTTTCTATCTCTCTCTCTCTCTCTCTCTATCTCTCTCTCTCTCTCTCGCTCTCTCTAGCTCTCTCTAGCTCTCTCGCTCTCTCTAGCTCTCTCTCTCTCTCTAGCGCTCTCTCTCTCTCTCTTTAGCTCTCTCTCTCTCTCGCTCTCTCTCTCGCTCTCTCTAGCTCTCTCTCTCTCTTTCTCTCCATGATACTTCTCAATCCTTTTCCCCTCTTCAGTACATTTGGGAGTGTTCAGTATATGTCTTCGGTGTGTGTGTGTGTGTTCGTGTATAGTCATTTCATCCTGGAATATTGGTTGGGGAAAGACAGAGATTCACTCAGAGTTGATGCTAAGTGACAATATCTGAGACGATTTATTATTCCAACAAAAGTCACAGAAGCACACACACACACACACACACACACACACACACACACACACACACACACACACACACACACACACACACACACACACACACACACACACACACACACACACACACTCTCTCTCTCTTTCTCACTAACCGGTGCCATAAGGAGTCACACATGTTCTCCACTTTCTCCTCAATATGATTCCCTATATAAAACCAGCTAATTCAAATTAGGATGATTTAAACTTTCCTCTATATATAGAGTATATATATTTTTAAAAAAACATCAGAAAATGGTATGTCATAGTTACAGATATTGATCCAATGTCTTATTGATTATTATCTTATCTTATTATCCATAAGGGAGTTTTTACATATTCATAAATACACAGTACAGGCTTCCACCACAAAGCTGTCTTTAAACTAAATGTCAAACTTAATTGGCCAGTGCCGAAGATAGATTTGCCGGCTGATTTTAAATCTACTTAATGCAATGGCAACGTTGTTATATTTATTCTTATTCACACAGTAGATGATTGAAACCAGTTATCTGTGGTACCACTTACAGTTCCATGAAATTACATTTAAAATGGAAAATTCCCATCGTTTTTTTAATCTTTTTTTTTTAGGGGGGGTGGGGGTTGGACAAAATAACTATAAATCAAATCAAATCAAGTTTATTTTATATAGCCCTTCGTACATCAGCTAATATCTCGAAGTGCTGTACAGAAACCCAGCCTAAAACCCCAACAGCAAGCAATGCAGGTGTAGAAGCACGGTGGCTAGGAAAAACTCCCTAGAAAGGCCAAAACCTAGGAAGAAACCTAGAGAGGAACCAGGCTATGAGGGGTGGCCAGTCCTCTTCTGGCTGTGCAGGGTGGAGATTATAACAGAACATGGCCAAGATGTTCAAATGTTCATAAATGACCAGCATGGTCAAATAATAATAATCACAGTAGTTATCGAGGGTGTAGCAAGTCAGCACCTCAGGAGTAAATGTCAGTTGGCTTTTCATAGCCGATCATTAATAGTATCTCTACCGCTCCTGCGGTCTCTAGAGAGTTGAAAACAGCAGGTCTGGGACAGGTAGCACGTCCGGTGGACATAAGCCTTATCTATAAGCCTTATCATGCTGGCCGGTCTAGGTTCATACCAGAGGATCTCAGTAACGTGATACTGTGTCACTATCGTTATAATAAGTGGACCAAAGCGCAGCGTGATCTGGGTTCCACATCTTTTAATTACTAAGCAAAACAAAAACAATAAATCTCAAACGAAACGTGACGCTAAACAATAGTGCTAACAGGCAACTATCCATAGTCAAGACCCCACAAAGCACAAATGGGAAAATGGCTGCCTAAATATGATCAAAGACAATCAGAGACAACGATAAAGAGCTGCCTCTGATTGGGAACCATGCCAGGCCAACATAGACATATAATTACCTAGATGACCCACCCTAGTCACACCCCGACCTAACCGACATAGAGAATAACAGGCTCTCTATGGTCAGGGCGTGACATACTGCTACGGGTATAACCTACTGCCACTAGGAATCGTTATTCTCCTCAACGTGTAGCGTTTACCTTTTATACTATTTCATTCCTTCAATAATTCATACAGTACAGTACATGAATTGTATATGAGTCAATATAAACAGATTCACTGATTCATGTTTTAACACCTAATACATAATTCATCTTCGTTTATTCAACATCCTGTATTGTATCCGCCTGATAAGTCTTTCATATTGCATTTTATTATTGCATTTTTTTCTTATGTATCTTTAATCTAACCTTTAAAGTCTAATAGATTATGTAAAACGTTTTCAAAAGACAGATCTAGCCCCGAGGGAGGGGGGGGGGGGGGGGGGGGGGTAAATGACTTGAAACAATAAACAACATGAGGCAAACAACCATTTTACAATAAATGATTATTATTGAATAAATTACAATACATGATTAGGAATACATTAATCAACGAGAACGTCAGATCCGTCCCATGAATAATACATAGCAAGGAGTCAGAATGAGTGTCTGTATCTGCTGAGCATATTTGAGAGATTTAAATGACAAAATCACACCACACCATGAATAGCTATTATTATAATGATTTGTTGGTCAGCATATTTACAGGTCTGACAGACGATTCTTTGGTAGATATTATCTTATAAATGTGATTATTCAAATGTATATTCTTGTTACCCCAGCTAGGTTCTAGTTGTTTAAGTACATTTGAAAGAACTTGATGATAGTGAAGAGAAAGACTTCTGCTGATAGAGGTGCTTCTGCTTATCATACTGAATGTAAATCAGAAACACACACACACACACAGACACTCACACACACAGACACACACACAGACACTCACAGACACACACACACACACACAGACACACACACACAGAAACACACACACACACACACACACACACACACACACACACACACACACACACAGACACACACACAGACACTCACAGACACAGACACACACACAGACACTCACAGACACACACACACACACACACAGACACTCACAGACACTCACAGACACACACACACACACAGACACTCACACACACAGACACACACACAGACACTCACAGACACAGACACACACACAGACACTCACAGACACAGACACACACACAGACACTCACACACACACACACACACAGACACACACACACAGACACTCACAGACACACACACACAGACACACACACACAGACACTCACACACACAGACACACACACAGACACTCACAGACACACACACAGACACTCACACACACAGACACACACACAGACACACACACACACACACACACACACACACACACACACACACACACACACACACACACACACACACACAGACACTCACACAGACACTCACACAGACACTTACACAGACACTCACACAGACACACACAGAAACACACACAGACACTCACACACACACACAGACACACAGACACTCACACAGACACTCACACTCACACAGACACACAGACACACAGACACTCACACAGACATATGGAAAACATCAAACATCATGATCCACTACAACTCATTAAAGGAAAATCAATGGAAATACTTAAGTTGATATTGATCAAATGGATGCTCTCCTTATCCTGTGAAAAGTGTAAAGACAGAGGAAGTGAGAAGATACTAACTCATTCCCTATGCCAGGCCAACATAGACATATAATTACCTAGATGACCCACCCTAGTCACACCGCGACCTAACCAACATAGAAGAATAAAAGGCTCTCTTCACTAGCCCTGCTCTGAACTTCTCTCTTACTCTCCTTTCTTTCTTTTTTTTGTCACTCTCTTTTTTTTTTATCACGTCCATTTTGATAAGGGGGTGACCCAGTCACTTCCTGCCTGTGACCTAGGTCACATCCTGTCTAAACCCTGTGGGTTGCGGTCTGCGTGTATGAGTGTGTGTAAATGTGTTCGTGTGTGCGTTGCAAGTGCAAGCTGTCTGTTGACCTCCTTAACCCCAGACCCCGTGGTCCAGCTGCCACAGCATAGGAAGTGAGGTCACACTATTCCAGAGGCACATCCTATCCTCTGCCATCTGTCTCGGTCTTTACACACACACACCCTCAGAGACTGGCACCACGGTGGTGACTAGTTGAACACAGACACAACAAAACACACAGCTGGATGAGGGGTTATTTAAACTAGGCAAGTCCGTTAAGAACAAATTCTTATTTTACAATGACGGCCTACGCCGGCCAATCCCGGACGACACTGGGCCAATTATGCGCCGCCCTAAGGGACTCCCAATCACGGCCAGATGTGATACAGCCTGCATTAGAACCAGGGACTGTAGTGACGCCTCTTGAAGTGAGATGCAGTGCCTTAGACCGCTCCGCCACTCGGGAGCCTCTGTAGACAATAATAACTGATGCAGGGTTTATAATGCCCCGGTAGACATGAATAACAGATAAGGGTTTATTGATGCCCCGGTAGACATGAATAACAGACGAGGGGTTTATAATGCCTCGGTAGACATGAATAACTGATGAGGGGTTTATAATGCCCCGGTAGACATGAATAACTGATGAGGGGTTTATAATGCCCCGGTAGACATGAATAACAGATGAGGGGTTTATAATGCCCCGGTAGACATGAATAACTGATGAGGGGTTTATAATGCCCCGGTAGACATGAATAACTGATGAGGGGTTTATAATGCCCCGGTAGACATGAATAACAGATGAGGGGTTTATAATGCCCCGGTAGACATGAATAACTGATGAGGGGTTTATAATGCCCCGGTAGACATGAATAACAGATAAGGGTTTATTGATGCCCCGGTAGACATGAATAACAGACGAGGGGTTTATAATGCCTCGGTAGACATGAATAACTGATGAGGGGTTTATGATGCCTCGGTAGACATGAATAACTGATGAGGGGTTTATGATGCCTCGGTAGACATGAATAACAGATAAGGGGTTATTGATGCCCCGGTAGACATGAATAACTGATGCAGGGTTTATATTGCCTCGGTAAACATGAATAACTGATGAGGGGTTTATGATGCCTCGGTAGACATGAATAACAGATAAGGGGTTATTGATGCCCCGGTAGACATGAATAACAGATAAGGGGTTTATGATGCCCCGGTAGACATGAATAACTGATGCGCGGTTTATAATCCTCGGTAGACATGAATAACAGACGAGGGGTTTATAATGCCTCGGTAGACATGAATAACAGATAAGGGGTTTATGATGCCTCGGTAGACATGAATAACAGATGAGGGGTTTATAATGCCTCGGTAGACATGAATAACAGATAAGGGGCTTATGATGCCCCGGTAGACATGAATAACTGATGCGCGGTTTATAATGACTCGGTAGACATGAATAACAGATAAGGGGTTATTGATGCCCCGGTAGACATGAATAACAGATAAGGGGTTATTGATGCCCCAGTAGACATGAATAACAGATAAGGGGTTTATGATGCCTCGGTAGACATGAACAACAGATGAGGGGTTAATTACGCCAACATAATAATCATAATAATAATACAAATAATAATAATTTACACAATTAAATAATGAAGTGTGCTCTTTGAAACAACTTTTTGATTCTGGACCTAATGAGCAGTTAGGGTTAGTCTGGTCTAGATGAGGGGGTCAGGGTTAGTCTGGTCTAGATGAGGGGGTCAGGGTTAGTCTGGTCTAGATGAGGGGGTTAGGGTTAGTCTGGTCTAGATGAGGGGGTCAGGGTTAGTCTGGTCTAGATGAGGGGGTCAGGGTTAGTCTGGTCTAGATGATGGGGGTCAGGGTTAGTCTGGTCTAGATGAGGGGGTCAGGTTTAGTCTGGTCTAGATGATGGGGGTCAGGGTTAGTCTGGTCTAGATGAGGGGGTCAGGGTTAGTCTGGTCTAGATGAGGGGGTCAGGGTTAGTCTGGTCTAGATGAGGGGGTCAAGGTTAGTCTGGTCTAGATGAGGGTGTCAGGGTTAGTCTGGTCTAGATGAGGGGGTCAGGGTTAGTCTGGTCTAGATGAGTTTCATACTCATAGGACTGTATGTGTACACACTATATGGTACCAAATATGAGTTCTGTGGCTTGTAACCATAGCAGAACTCTATTAGACGGTATATGGAACCGTTTTATTGAATGCTCTATAAAGAACCCTCTGCTGTGGTTCTATAAAGAACCCTATCCTGTGGTTCTATAAAGAACCCTCTTTAGTGGTTATGTGGTTCTATTAAGAACCCTATCCTGTGGTTCTATAAAGAACCCTCTGCTGTGGTTCTGTGGTTCTATAAAGAACCCTCTGCTGTGGTTATGTGGTTCTATAAAGAACCATATCATTTGGTTCTATAAAGAACCCTATCCTGTTGTTCTATAAATAACAATATCATGTGGTTCTATAAAGAACCCTCTGCTGTGGTTCTGTGGTTCTAGCAAGAACCCTCTCTTGTGGTTATGTGGTTCTATAAAGAACCCTCTCCCGTGGTTCTATTAAGAACCATATCCTGTGGTTCTATAAAGAACCCTCTGCTGTGGTTCTGTGGTTCTACAAAGAACCCTCTCCTGTGGTGCTATTAAGAACCCTCTCCTGTGGTTCTGTGGTTCTATAAAGAACCATCTCCTGTGGTTCTATAAAGAACCCTCTGCTGTGGTTCTGTGGTTCTATAAAGAACCCTGTCCTGTGTTTCTATTAAGAACCCTGTCCTGTGTTTCTATTAAGAACCATATCCTGTGGTTCTATAAAGAACCCTCTGCTGTGGTTCTATAAAGAACCTCCGGCTGTGGTTCTATAAAGAACCCTCTGCTGTGGTTCTATAAAGACCCCTATGCTGTGGTTCTTTGGTTCTATAAAGATCCCTCTCCTGGGGTTCTATTAAGAACCCTCTCCTGTGGTTATGTGGTTCTATAAAGAACCCTCTCCTGGGGTTCTATTAAGAACCATCTTCCTTGGTTATGTGGTTCTATAAAGAACCTTCTCCTGTGGTTCTATTAAGAACCCTATCCTGTGGTTCTATAAAGAACCCTCTGCTGTGGTTCTATAAAGAACCCCCTGCTGTGGTTCTATAAAGAACCCTCTCCTGTGGTTCTATTAAGAACCCTCTCCTGTGGTTTTATATAGAACACTCTCCTGTGGTTCTATAAAGAACCCTCTCATGTGGTTCTATTAAGAACCCTCTCCTGTGGTTCTATAAAGAACCCTCTGCTGTGGTTCTGTGGTTCTAGAAAGAACCCTCTCATGTGGTGATGTGGTTCTATAAAGAACTCTCTCCTGTGGTTCTATTAAGAACCCTCTCCTGTGGCTATGTGGTTGTATAAAGAACCCTCTCCCGTGGTTCTATAAAGAACCCTCTGCTGTGGTTCTGTGGTTCTACAAAGAACCCTCTCCTGTGGTGCTATTAAGAACCCTCTCCTGTGGTTCTGTGGTTCTATAAAGAACCATCTCCTGTGGTTCAATAAAGAACCCTCTGCTGTGGTTCTGTGGTTCTATAAAGAACCCTCTCTTTTGGTTCTATTAAGAACCATCTCCTGTGGTTTTGTGGTTCTATAAAGAACCCTGTCCTGTGTTTCTATTAAGAACCCTGTCCTGTGTTTCTATTAAGAACCATATCCTGTGGTTCTATAAAGAACCCTCTGCTGTGGTTCTATAAAGAACCTCTGGCTGTGGTTCTATAAAGAACCCTCTGCTGTGGTTCTATAAAGACCCCTATGCTGTGGTTCTTTGGTTCTATAAAGATCCCTCTCCTGGGGTTCTATTAAGAACCCTCTCCTGTGGTTCTATTAAGAACCCTATCCTGTGGTTCTATAAAGAACCCTCTGCTGTGGTTCTATAAAGAACCCCCTGCTGTGGTTCTATAAAGAACCCTCTCATGTGGTTCTATAAAGAACCCTCTCCTGTGGTTCTATTAAGAACCCTCTCCTGTGGTTTTATATAGAACACTCTCCTGTGGTTCTATAAAGAACCCTCTCCTGTGGTTCTATTAAGAACCCTCTCCTGTGGTTCTATAAAGAACCCTTTCCTGTGGTTCTATAAAGAACCCTCTCCTGTGGTTCTATAAAGATCCCTCTCCTGTGGTTCTATAAACATCACAAAAAGGTTCTATATCTTCTTGTCAATAGGGGGGCGCCATTTCGACTTTGTAAAAATTAGTTCCCAAATTAAACTGCCTCGTACTCAATTCTTGCTTGTACAATATGCATATTATTATTACTATTGGATAGAAAACACTCTCTAGTTTCTAAAACCGTTTGAATTATATCTGTGAGTAAAACAGAACTCAAGTTGCAGCTAACTTCCTGTCAGGAAGTGAGAAATCTGAAATCGATGCTCTGTTCCAGGGTCAGTTTATTAAATTGCATGTTATCTATGAGTCGACATGCACTGCATACGATTTCCCCTAGATGTCAGTAAGCAGTGAGAATTGGAATGGTGTTGCTAGGCAGATCTGAGGCCATATAAAGGCTCATGGAACCGGGGGTGCTGTAACGGTTTTCTTCCAGGGGTGAAGGAGAGGACCAAAGTGCAGCGCGGCTAGTGTTAAACATGTTTAATAAAGAACAAGTGAAACACTACAAACAACAATACAAAATAACAAATGTGCAAAAACCGAGACAGACCTATCTGGTGCAGACAATCACAGAGACAGGAAACAAACACCCACAAAATCCCAACACAAAACAAGCCTCCTATATATGATTCTCAATCAGGGACAACGATTACCATCTGCCTCTGATTGAGAACCATATTAGGCTGGACATAGAAACAGACAAACTAGACACACAACATAGAATTCCCACCCAGCTCACGTCCTGACCAACACTAAACAAGCAAAACACATAATAACTCTGGTCAGGACGTTACAGGTGCACTCTTTTCAACGTTCGTCATGGCGCAAAGGAGGACCTCAGGATGGCATTCTGAAAAGCTCTCGTTATAGGCCTTAGATATATCCGGCTCTGATTTTATTCGATATAGGTGTTAAAGACATCATAATGTAGTTATTTTAAACCGAGTTATATCAGTTTATATCAGTATATTGCGATTTTCGGATATTTTTTTGTGCTGCGTTATGAAGAGTTGGGCACGTCTGGGCCACATAGCTAATGTTTGCTGCTAATTCCTAAGTTGAAGACGGCAATCTACAACCGAGCAACGATGATTCTGGACAAAGGACCACTTGCACAAGATTCTGATGGAAGCTCATCAAAAAGTAAGAACTATTTAGGATGTTAATTCGTTGTTCTGTTGAAAAATGTAAAACTATTATTCCGCCATTAATTTCGGTGCGGTCTCGCTTTAGCGCACGCTGTATGTCGTAGTAACGTTAATTTTAAAAATCTAACACAGCGGTTGCATTAAGAACTAATGTATCTTTAATTTGCTGTCCAACCTGTATTTTTTAGTCAAGTTTATGATTAGTTATTGATTAGATTAGGTGCCTCTCCCAAGATTTCTCCCGACATTTTGTTGGCAGCTTGGCTACTATTCCCATTGTATAACCACGATTTGTGCCGCTAAATATGCACATTTTCGAACAAACAATATATGTATTGTGTAATATGATGTTATAGGACTGTCATCTGATGAAGTTTTGAGAAGGTTAGTGAAAAAATTAATATCTTTTGCTGGTTTATTCGCTATCGCTAACGTGCATGAATCAATGCTGCTGTGTGGTTGGCTATTGTAGTAAGCTAATATAATGCTAAATTGTGTTTTCGCTGTAAAACACTTAAAGAATCTGAAATATTGGCTGGATTCACAAGATCTTTGTCTTTCATTTGCTGTACGCTGTGTATTTTTCATAAATGTTTTATGATGAGTATTTAGGTAATTCACGTTGCTCTCTGTAGTTATTCTAGTTGCTTTGGTGAGAGTTGTGATGGTGGCTGCAATGTAAAACTATGATTTATACCTGAAATATGCACATTTTTCGAACAAAACATATGCTATACAATAAATATGTTATCAGACTGTCATCTGATGAAGTTGTTTCTTGGTTAGTGACTATTTATATCTTTATTTGGTCGAATTTGTGATAGCTACCTATGCAGGAAAAAAATGGTGGGGAAAAAAAGTTGTGTCTTTTGCTATGGTGGTTAGCTAATAGAAATACATATTGTGTCTTCCCTGTAAAACATTTTAAAAATCAGAAATGATGGCTGGATTCACAAGATGTGTATCTTTCATTTGGTGTCTTGGACTTGTGATTTCATGAACATTTTATTATATGATATCCCTGTGGCTTTAGGCTAGGCTATGCTAGTCAGCTTTTTTGATGGGGGGGTTCCCGGATCCGGGTTTGTGACTCGTTAGAGGATATAGCACCATTATTGTTATTTAATAGCAATTTTATAATGTTAAATTTCCATAGGCTTTATTATTGTTAATTAACTAGTTGAATCAGGTGTTCTACCTCTGGAACAACTGGGGGGATCCTTGAGTGTAACGGGTTGCATATTGACGGCAGAGAAGTCAGGTGCAGGAGATTGATTTACAATGGTGTCGTTTAATAAACATAAAAACCACCGTAAACAGAACAATAAATGAATGTGTCAAACAAAACCCGGTATCCACCAGCATAACGTGCACAAGCACTACAAGAAACAATTCCGGACAAGGACATGGGGGGGAACAGAGGGTTAAATATACAACATGTAATTGATGGAATTGAAACCAGGTGTGTGGGAAGACAAGACAAAACAAATGGAAAATGAAAGGTGGATCGGCGATGGCTAGAAGGCCGGTGACGTCGACCGCCGAAGTCGTGACACTGAGGAGAGAAGAGAGAACTATTGACTTAGTCAACTGTTCTCATTTCACACAATGCCATATGTGAGACTTTCACAAGACACCATCCCTTCTTATGGTAATAGAGTAGGTGTCATATAATATCATAACACAACAGATTAGATCAACTGGAATGACACGCTCACTCACGGTTCCACAGAAAGAGCACAAACCAGCCCCAGGGTTAGAGTAGCAGCCCCAGGGTTAGAGTAGCAAGCCCCAGGGTTAGAGTAGCAGCCCCAGGGTTAGAGTAGCAGCCCCAGGGTTAGAGTAGCAAGCCCCAGGGTTAGAGTAGCAGCCCCAGGGTTAGAGTAGCAAGCCCCAGGGTTAGAGTAGCAGCCCCAGGGTTAGAGTAGCAAGCCCCAGGGTTAGAGTAGCAAGCCCCAGGTTTAGAGTAGCAGCCCCAGGGTTAGAGTAGCAGCCCCAGGGTTAGAGTAGCAAGCCCCATGGTTAGAGTAGCAGCCCCAGGGTTAGTGTAGCAAGCCCCAGGGTTAGAGTAGCAGCCCCAGGGTTTGAGTAGCAAGCCCCAGGGTTAGTGTAGCAAGCCCCAGGGTTAGAGTAGCAGCCCCAGGGTTAGTGTAGCAAGCCCCAGGGTTAGAGTAGCAGCCCCAGGGTTAGAGTAGCAGCCCCAGGGTTAGGGTTAGAGTAGCAGCCCCAGGGTTAGAGTAGCAGCCCCAGGGTTAGGGTTAGAGTAGCAGCCCCAGGGTTAGAGCAGCAGTCCCAGGGTTAGGGTTAGAGTAGCAGCCCCAGGGTTAGGGTTAGAGTAGCAGCCCTAGGGTTAGGGTTAGAGTAGCAGCCCCAGGGTTAGAGTAGCAGCCCCAGGGTTGGAGTTAGTTTTGCCCCAGAGTTAGAGTAGCAGCCCCAGGGTTAGTGTAGCAAGCCCCAGGGTTAGAGTAGCAGCCCCAGGGTTAGTGTAGCAAGCCACAGGGTTAGAGTAGCAGCCCCAGGGTTAGTGTAGCAAGCCCCAGGGTTAGAGTAGCAGCCCCAGGGTTAGTGTAGCAAGCCCCAGGGTTAGAGTAGCAGTCCCAGGGTTAGAGTAGCAGTCCCAGGGTTAGAGTTGCAAGCCCCAGGGTTAGGGAAGCAGACCCAGGGTTAGGGTTAGTGTAGCAAGCCCCAGGGTTAGGGTTACTATAGCAAGCCCCAGGGTTAGGGTTACTGTAGCAAGCCCCAGGGTTAGTGCAGCCCCAGGGTTAGAGTTAGTGTAGAAAGCCCCAGGGTTAGGGTTAGTGTATCCCCAGGGTTAGAGTTAGTGTAGAAAGCCCCAGGGTTAGACTTAGTGTAGAAAGCCCCAGGGTTAGGGTAGTGTAGAAAGCCCCAGGGTTAGAGTTAGTATAGCAAGCCCCAGGGTTAGGGTTAGTGTAGAAAGCCCCAGGGTTAGGGTTAGTGTAGAAAGCCCCAGGGTTAGGGTTAGTGTAGAAAGCCCCAGGGTTAGGGTTAGTGTATCCCCAGGGTTGTAGTTAGTTTAGCCCCAGAGTTAGAGTAGCAAGCCCAGGGTTAGAGTAGCCCCAGGGTTAAGGTTAGTGTAACAAGCCCCAGGGTTAGGGTTACTATAGCAAGCCCCAGGGTTACAGTAGCAAGCCCCAGGGTTAGTGCAGTCCCAGGGTTAGAGTTAGTGTAGAAAGCCCCAGGGTTAGAGTTAGTGTAGCAAGCCCCAGGGTTAGAGTTAGTGTAGCAAGCCCCAGGGTTAGAGTTAGTGTAGAAAGCCCCAGGGTTAGGGTTAGTGTAGCAAGCCCCAGGGTCAGGGTTAGTGTAGCAAGCCCCATGGTTAGAGTTAGTGTAGCAAGCCCCAGGGTTAGGGTTAGTGTAGCAAGCCCCAGGGTTAGGGTTAGTGTAGCAAGCCCCAGGGTTAGGGTTAATGTAGAAAGCCCCAGGGTTAGAGTTAGTGTAGCAAGCCCCAGGGTTGGGGTTAGTGTATCCCCAGGGTTAGAGTTAGTGTAGAAAGCCCCAGGGTTAGGGTTAGTGTAGCAAGCCCCAGGGTCAGGGTTAGCCTTTGGCCTTGGTCCATATCAACTAACAGACCAATCACAGCTTCTGGCCTTGGTCGATATCCAAAACAGACCAATCACAGCCTCTGACCTTTGGTCCATATCCAAAACAGACCAAACACAGCTTCTGTCCTTGGTTCATATCCAAAACAGACCAATCACAGCCTCTGACCTTTGGTCCATATCCAAAACAGACCAAACACAGCTTCTGTCCTTGGTCCATATCCAAAACAGACCAATCACAGCTTCTGGCCTTGGTCCATATCCAAAACAGACCAATCACAGCCTCTGACCTTTGGTCCATATCCAAAACAGACCAATCACAGCCTAATTAAACATTCAGTGGCTCTTCAAAAGCAGCCATTTCCAGCAGGAACAATCAGAACAGCCACGCTATTAGAGTGTATCCCAAATGGCACCCTATTCCCTTTGAGGTCAAAAGTAGTGCACCTTATAGGGGGAAGGGTGTCATTTGTGACTAGACCAACACTTTTGTTTCAGACATGGCTCTTAGTGATTGAACCTAAAACCGTTTGACAGTTCTGAGTGTACAGGGTGGAGGTACTCCGGTTTGGAGTAGGGGTTATGTTGCCATCACTACAGGTAGAGGTGTGTGTGTCTGTGATTGTGATTGTGTGTTTGTGCGTGCGTGCGTGCGTGCGTGCGTGCGTGCGTGCGTGCGTGCGTGCGTGCGTGTGTGCGTGCGTGTGTGAGCAGTGTTAAATGCAGTTATTTTAATACAGTAGCTTTGTAGGTCACTCTGTAGAGGAGAGGTGCTCTACCCTAATTAGCCACGGTGCTCCTGCCAAGCCCAGTCAGCCCAACACACACCCACACCCATACACACACACACACACACACACACACACACACACATAGACACACACAGGAACACACAACCTTTAAAGAGTGGGATTTGACAAGGTCAGAGAAGAGGTCCCCCACATTTCCCCCCACATAATGGAGAGAATGGTAGGTGCTTGAGGTCAGAGGTCAGAGGGTCCAGGAGTGAGCTGCTAAAGAGTGAGCTACTAGAGGTCAGAGTGTCAAGGAGTGAAACTGCTAGAGGTCAGAGGGTCAAGGAGTGAAACTGCTAGAGGTCAGAGCTCAGAGGGTCAAGGAGTGAATCTGCTAGAGGTCAGAGGGTCAAGGAGTGAAACTGCTAGAGGTCAGAGGGTCAAGGAGTGAAACTGCTAGAGGTCAGAGGGTCTAGGAGTGAATCTGCTAGAGTTCAGAGGTCAGAGGGTCATGGAAGGCCTGAGTGTTTATAACAGTCTCATGTATCTAATCTCATATATGTTATTATGTAGCTCAGCTTGTTTAGCATGTTGCTTGCAATGCCAGGATAGTGGGTTTGATTAGGGTTAGTGTAAAATGTATTACATATGACTGTCAGTTGCTTTGGATAAAACTTACTCTAAAATAACGTTGTAATCAGCTTATGGTAGAGAAACTAACATGCAATTCTCTGGCAACAGCTCTGGTGAACATCCCTGCAGTCAGAATGCCAATTGCACGTTCCCTCAAAACTAGAGACATCTGTGGCATTGTGTTGTGTGACCAAACTGCACATTTTAGAGTGGCCTTTTATTGTCCCCAGCATAAGGTGCACCTGTGTAATTATCATGCTGTTTAATCAGCTTCTTGATATATGCCACATGCCAGGTGGATGGATTATCTTGGCAAAGGAGAAATGCTCAGTAACAAGGATGTAAACACATTTGTGCACAAAATTGTGAAATAAATAATATTTTTGTTTGTGCGTACAGAAAACATCTGTCATCTTCTATTTCAGCTCATGAAACATGGGACCAGCACTTTACATGTTGAGCTTATATTTGTCAGTATATTATCCTGTTTTTGTCCTCAGGTTGTTTTGTGTCCTGAGTTTATTGTCAACCTCTGTTTTTACAGCTGTTGTTACATGTACATTCTACACACATTTGACATACATGGCACTTTTATACACAGTTTTGCAGAGCAAAACATTGTTATTTGATATACATGAGACAGCTGGATAGATAGTGCTCCCGAGTGGCGCAGCGATCTAAGGCACTGCCTCTCAATGTTAGAGGTGTCACTACAGACCCTGGTTCAATCCCAGGCTGTATCATAACTGGCTGTGATTGGGAGTCCCATAGGGCGGCACATTTTTACATTTTACATTTTAGTCAATTAGCAGACGCTCTTATCCAGAGCGACTTACAGTAGAGTGCGTACATTTTATTACATTTTACATACTGAGACAAGGATATCCCTACCGGCCAAACCCTCCCTAACCCGGACGACGCTATGCCAATTGTGCGTCGTCCCACGGACCTCCCGGTTGCGGCCAGCTGCGACAGAGCCTGGGCGCAAACCCAGCCCAGCCTGGGCGCGAACCCAGAGACTCTGGTGGCGCAGCTAGCACTGCGATGCAGTGCCCTAGACCACTGCGCCACCCAGGAGGCACACAATTGACCCAGCGTTGTAAGGGTTAGGAGAGGGTTTGGCCGGTGTAGGCCGTCATTGTAAAATTAGAATTTGTTCTTAACTTACTTGGTAAATAAAACATTTTTTAAACACACCCGCTATACTTTATTTATAGTGTTTTCATGTCATAACTATTACAGATCATGGTATTTTAACCCCACCCCTCAGCTACTCTCAGTCCGTCCCACCTATCACCTTAACCCCACCCCTCAGCTACTCTCAGTCCTTCCCACTTATCACCTTAACCCCACCCCTCAGCTAATCTCAGTCCATCCCACCTATCACCTTAACTCCACCCCTCAGCTACTCTCAGTCCATCCCACCTATCACCTTAACCCCACCCCTCAGCTACTCTCAGTCCATCCCACCTATCACCTTAACTCCACCCCTCAGCTACTCTCAGTCCTTCCCACCTTAACTCCACCCCTCAGCTACTCTCAGTCCATCCCACCTATCACCTTAACCCCACCCCTCAGCTACTCTCAGTCCTTCCCACTTATCACCTTAACCCCACCCCTCAGCTAATCTCAGTCCATCCCACCTATCACCTTAACTCCACCCCTCAGCTACTCTCAGTCCATCCCACCTATCACCTTAACCCCACCCCTCAGCTACTCTCAGTCCATCCCACCTATCACCTTAACTCCACCCCTCAGCTACTCTCAGTCCTTCCCACCTTAACTCCACCCCTCAGCTACTCTCAGTCCATCCCACCTATCACCTTAACCCCACCCCTCAGCTACTCTCAGTCCATCCCACCTACTGTATCTCCTATGATTTGTATGTGCCATATATTTGTCAACTGTGCTGTGATGTTTCACATAAATTCTGAACCTTTCTAATGGCATAGTATCTAGAGACTGCAGTGGTTGTATGCCCCATATACACAACATTTGGTTGTTGGCAAGAATTTTGAATAATAATTTAATTAGAAAAACGTTAAGTTTTGAATTAAGCGTTGTTTTGTGTATCAGTTCATAAACCATGTGCCATGGAATCGGTACATCGAAAATCTCTTCGCAGCTATTTTGACACCTATATGGCGCCACTGTCACCATTTTGGTCTTTAAATAAAACTGATATATTTATTTATTTATGCACCCCCAAAATATTTGTATTTAAAGGAAAGGGCAGACAAGTTCTTTACCTTCTCCCCTTCACACTTGCCTCCTCCATTTTTGTGGTAATGCTGCAATCAGTTGTAAGTTTGGATAGAGCCAGAGACATTTCTATATATTTATGTTAACTGCACGTGTGACATAATGCCACCATTCCTATTTCTAATATCATTCATTATTAACAAAGGTAATTCCTTTTTTTATAATTTTTTTTATAAAGAAATATGTTTGTATCAATCAGTGAGCCATTCTTACTAATCTAGTGGGGAACCAGTTCGGGTTTAAGTTAAACTTTGTATGACTCAAGCTTTTAGGGAAAGGTTTACTGGTTTAATATTTTGTGATTTTAGCCCTCCTGAGATCGTTATTAGTTGTAATGGTTGAAGAGAAGATATCCATTCACATGGGGCCAGTTTCATCGAAACAGTGTCACATTCTGACCTTTATTTCCTTTGTTTTGTCTTTATTTAGTATGGTCAGGGCGTGAGTTGGGTGGGCAGTCTAGGTTTGTGTTTCTATGTTTTTCCGTTTCTGTGTTTGGCCTGATATGGTTCTCAATCAGAGGCAGGTGTTAGTCATTGTCTCTGATTGGGAACCATATTTAGGTAGCCTGTTTTGTGTTGGGTTTAGTGGGTGGTTGTTTTCTGTCTTCGTGTGTCTGCACCAGACAGAACTGTTTCGGTTTTTCACATTTGTTGTTTTGTATTTTGTAGTGTTCACGTTTATCGTCTTTATTAAACATGATGAACACTAACCACGCTGCACTTTGGTCCTCTCCTTCGTCCACAGAAGAAAGACATTACAAACAGATTATACCTGATCCTGAACTAAAATGCTATTTGACGGGAGATTCTCCATTAAGTGTACTTTTCATACGATTTGTACAAAAGTTTTGTGTGAGTGTGTTGATGTTGAAATCCCGGCCTTTTCCCCCCATCTCTCCTTATTGCACCAGTGCTGACCCACTTTGGTGTGAGTTGGAAGCTCTGAGTCACTGAAGCCTGCGTGAGTGTCCACCTGAACTTGGTTAGGGGATGGGTTGACTGGAGAAGAGAGACAGGCTGGGGGCTGAGGGGCTGAGGGCTGGAGGTGTCTAAAATCATGGCCCAGTCTCTACACAACATCTTACTGTTCTCCTACAAACTAACTCTAATCTCCTCTCCTCTTCTCCTGTTTTAAGTGGTAATTTAAAGATAAATTACATAAATATTTAATCACTGGGGTTCTACATTCTTAGAAAAAAAGGTGCTATCTAGAACCTACAAGGATTCTTTGGCTGTTCCCCATAGGAGAACCCTTTGAATAAAATGTTTTGGTTCAATGTAGAACCCTTTTGATTCCAGGTAGAACCCTATTGGGTTCCATGTTCCATGTCCTATTGGGTTCCTTTCCCCAGAGGGTTCTACATGGAACCCAAAAGAGTTCTACCTGGAACCAAAAAGGGTTCTCCTATGGGGAAAGCTGGAGAACCCTTCATTTCTAAGAGTGTACATATAGATCTCAGGGTATTAAGTTAGCCTGCCTCTCTCTCTCTCTCTCTGCAGATCCTCTCACTCAGGATTTCTATTAGCCCTGGGGTAGGCTGATCTAGCAGCCGTGATTGATTTCTATTAGCCCTGGGGTAGGCTGATCTAGCAGCCGTGGTTGATTTCTATTAGCCCTGGGTAGGCTGATCTAGCAGCCGTGGTTGATTTCTAGTAGCCCTGGGGTAGGCTGATCTAGCAGCCGTGGTTGATTTCTATTAGCCCTGGGGTAGGCTGATCTAGCAGCCGTGGTTGATTTCTATTAGCCCTGGGTAGGCTGATCTAGCAGCCGTGGTTGATTTCTAGTAGCCCTGGGGTAGGCTGATCTAGCAGCCGTGGTTGATTTCTATTAGCCCTGGGGTAGGCTGATCTAGCAGCCGTGGTTGATTTCTATTAGCCCTGGGTAGGCTGATCTAGCAGCCGTGGTTGACATGATAGAGTGCGTACTCTTCCGGTTTACCTCCATCTCCCAGTGATGTCGGTGAGAGCCGTGTGAACGCCAAGCGACTTTTGTAGACGTTCCTCTAACGAGTCTCTGGACGCATCCTTAACGGTGTGTATTTATCAAGAACATGAAATAATACCCAGAGTACATACATTACTTTGGAAATAGTCGATTGCTGTGTCTCAAATTGTATACTATTCCCTATAGAGTGCACTACTTTTGACCAGGGCCCTAGATAGGGAATAGGATGGCATTTGGGATACACTCGATGTCCTCCTTGTTTATTCCAGTTTTACAAGCCAACAGGAAGAGAAAGAAAGAAAGACCCCACTCTGTCTTATCCTTGAACGCTAGCTAGTCACTTAGCAAAACCTACTTTTACAGCCCTGAATGCTAGCTAGTTACTTAGCAAAACCTACTCCTACATCCCTGAACGCTAGCTAGTCACTTAGCAAAACCTACTCTTACATCACTGAACGCTAGCTAGTCACTTAGCAAATCCTACTCTTACATCCCTGAACGCTAATATTAGGATTTATGTTTATGCACTATAGGCTGTTAGCATATTGATTGAAGGTGAATGATGTTTTGTTGCACACACACACACAATACAGAGGGGGGTAGGTGTGTAAAAACTGACCACCACAGGCCATAAAAGCTGTGGACAGTCTGGAGAGGGGAGGGGTGCATCTCTCTAGACCAACCAGGAGTTTAGAATACTGGACAATACCATATTAGGAACTGTTTCAGTGAATGGTCGAGGGGGACACAAGATGGAGCTGCTCTACCCAACAACCAGATGTGGAGAAGGAAAACGCCAAGGGGCTTGGACAAGTTTGGGGGCCCACAAAGGAGGAGCAAGAGTATGAACCATGCTAAACCTCTACTATGATAGGCCAACTGGACAAGTTGAGAATAAACTTGTCATAGTATAAAACTACTATTTTGAGTACATTCCACAGTTCTCTGATCTACCCTGCGCGGAGATCCAGTGAACCCGTATATACGAAAATTGCATTTACCATTTATCGTTTGAGTTTAATTAAAATACTTAAAATATATTCGGTGACTATGAATCACATTTTGTCCTGATGCCAGATTTGAACTGACGCAAATCTCTTTCACTAACTAGTCACTTAGCAAATCCTACTCTTACATCACTGAACGCTAACGAGTCACTTAGCAAATAATACGCTTACATCCCTGAATGCTAGCTAGTCACTTAGCAAAACCTACTCTTACATCCCTGAATGCTAGCTAGTCACTTAGCAAATCCTACTATTACGCCCCTGAACACTAGCTAGTCACTTAGCAAATCCTACTATTACGCCCCTGAACGCTAACTAGTCACTTAGCATATCCTACTATTGCGCCCCTGAACGCTAGATAGTCACTTAGCAAATCCTACTATTACGTCCCTGAATGCTAGCTAGTCACTTAGCAAATCCTACTATTACGCCCCTGAATGCTAGCTAGTCACTTAGCAAATCCTACTATTACGCCCCTGAACGCTAACTAGTCACTTAGCAAATCCTACTATTACGTCCCTGAACGCTAGCTAGTCACTTAGCAAATCCTACTATTACGCCCCTGAACGCTAACTAGTCACTTAGCAAATCCTACTATTACGCCCCTGAATGCTAGCTAGTCACTTAGCAAATCCTACTATTACGCCCCTGAATGCTAGCTAGTCACTTAGCAAATCCTACTCTTACATCACTGAACGCTAACTAGTCACTTAGCAAATAATACTCTTACATCCCTGAATGCTAGCTAGTCACTTAGCAAATCCTACTATTACGCCCCTGAACGCTAGCTAGTCACTTAGCAAATCCTACTATTACGCGCCTGAACGCTAACTAGTCACTTAGCAAATCCTACTATTACGCCCCTGAACGCTAGCTAGTCACTTAGCAAATCCTACTATTAAGCCCCTGAACGCTAACTAGTCACTTAGCAAATCCTACTATTAAGCCCCTGAACGCTAGCTAGTCACTTAGCAAATCCTACTATTACATCAAGCTGTTTGTATCTTTTAAACCTGTTGGTTTCTCTTACCGCAGACATGAAGGAAAATGTTATTAACATTATGAATTACAGTTGGACTCTGTGGCCTCAGTATAACATTATGAATTACAGTGGGACTCTGTGGCCTCAGTAGGACATTATGAATTACAGTGGGACTCTGTGGCCTCAGTAGGACATTATGAATTACAGTGGGACTCTGTGGCCTCAGTAGGACATTATGAATTACAGTGGGACTCTGTGGCCTCAGTAGGACATTATGAATTACAGTGGGACTCTGTGGCCTCAGTAGGACATTGTGAATTACAGCGGGACTCTGTGGCCTCAGTAGGACATTATGAATTACAGTGGGACTCTGTGGCCTCAGAAGGACATTATGAATTACAGTGGGACTCTGTGGCCTCAGTAGGACATTATGAATTACAGTGGGACTCTGTGGCCTCAGTAGAACATTGTGAATTACAGTGGGACTCTGTGGCCTCAGTATAACATTATGAATTACAGTGGGACTCTGTGGCCTCGGTATAACATTATGAATTACATTGGGACTCTGTGGCCTCAGTATAACATTATGAATTACAGTGGGACTCTGTGGTCTCAGTATAACATTATGAATTACAGTGGGACTCTGTGGCCTCAGTAGGACATTATGAATTACACCTGGACTCTGTGGCCTCAGTAGGACATTATGAATTACAGTGGGACTCTGTGGCCTCAGTAGAACATTGTGAATTACAGTGGGACTCTGTGGCCTCAGTATAACATTATGAATTACAGTGAGACTCTGTGGCCTCAGTATAACATTATGAATTACAGTGGGACCCTGTGGCCTCAGTATAACATTATGAATTACAGTGGGACTCTGTGGCCTCAGTATAACATTATGAATTACAGTGGGACTCTGTGGCCTCAGTAGGACATTATGAATTACAGTGGGACTCTGTGGCCTCAGTAGGACATTATGAATTACAGTGGGACTCTGTGGCCTCAGTAGGACATTATGAATTACAGCTGGACTCTGTGGCCTCAGTATAACATTATGAATTACAGTGGGACTCTGTGGCCTCAGTGGAACATTATGAATTACAGCGGGACTCTGTGGCCTCAGCATAACATTATGAGTTACAGTGGGACTCTGTGGCCTCAGTAGGACATTATGAATTACAGTGGGACTCTGTGGCCTCAGTATAACATTGTGAATTACAGCGGGACTCTGTGGCCTCAGTATAACATTATGAATTACAGCGGGACGCTGTGGCCTCAGTATAACATTGTGAATTACAGCGGGACGCTGTGGCCTCAGTAGGACATTATGAATTACAGTGGGACTCTGTGGCCTCAGTAGAACATCATGAATTGCAGCGGGACTCTGTGGCCTCAGTAGAACATTGTGAATTACAGTGGGACTCTGTGGCCTCAGTAGAACATTGTGAATTACAGTGGGACTCTGTGGCCTCAGTATAACATTATGAATTACAGTGGGACTCTGTGGCCTCAGTATAACATTATGAATTGCAGTGGGACTCTGTGGCCTCAGTATAACATTATGAATTACAGTGGGACTCTGTGGCCTCAGTATAACATTATGAATTACAGCGGGACGCTGTGGCCTCAGTATAACATTGTGAATTACAGCGGGACGCTGTGGCCTCAGTAGGACATTATGAATTACAGTAGGACTCTGTGGCCTCAGTAGAACATCATGAGTTGCAGCGGGACTCTGTGGCCTCAGTAGGACATTATGAATTACAGTGGGACTCTGTGGCCTCAGTAGGACATTATGAATTACAGTGGGACTCTGTGGCCTCAGTCGGACATTATGAATTACAGTGGGACTCTGTGGCCTCAGTAGGACATTATGAATTACAGCGGGACGCTGTGGCCTCAGTAGGACATTATGAATTACAGTAGGACTGTGGCCTCAGTAGAACATCATGAATTGCAGCGGGACTCTGTGGCCTCAGTAGGACATTATGAATTACAGTGGGACTCTGTGGCCCCATTAGGACATTATGAATTACAGTAGGACTCTGTGGCCTCAGTAGAACATCATGAATTGCAGCGGGACTCTGTGGCCTCAGTAGAACATCATGAATTGCAGCGGGACTCTGTGGCCTCAGTAGGACATTATGAATTACAGTGGGACTCTGTGGCCCCATTAGGACATTATGAATTACAGTAGGACTCTGTGGCCTCAGTAGAACATCATGAATTGCAGCGGGACTCTGTGGCCTCAGTAGAACATCATGAATTGCAGCGGGACTCTGTGGCCTCAGTAGAACATCATGAATTGCAGCGGGACTCTGTGGCCTCAGTAGAACCGTTGACATTTTATTAACGTGATTTATTATAGCTGGACTCTACGGCCTCAGTAGCGTTAGGGACATGTCGCTATGACTACTCTGCCTAACCACTGGAGGATGGACGGCCGAGATGTGGATAGATAAAGTGTGTGTGTGTGTGTGTGTGTGTGTGTGTGTGGTGTGTGGTGTGTGGTGTGTGTGTGTGTGTGTGTGTGTGTGTGTGTGTGTGTGTGTGTGTGTGTGTGCAGAGTTCCTGGGATAGTTACTGTGAAGCTGGAAGAGTGGACAGGGAAACACGTTTCACACACACACACACACACACACACACACACACACACACACACACACCACACACCACACACCACACACCACACACACACACACACACGAACAACATATACAGTGCTGCTACTATACGGCCGTACGTCATCCAGGACACAAACTACACCTCAGCACCTTGGGCTAATGTACTGTCACTGCCGCCTTGACAATACACTATCCCCTAGTATCCTTCCACTCCATCCCTCTTCCTCTCCATCCCTCTTCCTCTCTTCCTCTCTTCCTCTCCATCCCTCTTCCTCTCTCCATCTCTCTTCCTCTCTCCATCTCTCTTCCTCTCTCCATCTCTCTTCCTCTCCATCTCTCTTCCTCTCCATCCCTCTTCCTCTCTTCTTCCTCTTCCTGTCTTCCTCTTCCTGTCTTCCTCTCTCCCTCTCCACCTCTTCCTCTCTTCCTCTCTCATCTCTCTTCCTCTTCCTCTCTTCATCTCTCCTCCTCTCCATCTCTCCTCCTCTCTCCATCTCTCCTCCTCTCTCCATCTCTCCTCCTCTCCCCATCTCTCCTCCTCTCTCCATCTCTCCTCCTCTCTTCCTCTCTAGCTCCTCCTCTCTTATCTTTGATTCTGATAGTAAGCATTAAGACTCTGATCCCATAGAAAGGCTAGTTTAATCTTCAGTTTTATAATCAGTGTACAGCATCCCTTTCCATCGCTGCCTTTCTACAGAAATGCACTATATACCAGGACCTTCCACCATAGAGAGACCTTGAAGTGCTGCTGATATAGTACTCTGAATCTAAATCTCAAATTCGTAGTCTGAATCTCACACTGCTACAGGTACTTCAGACAGTTTGTTGAACTTTAGATTCAG